>NC_068368.1:42723232-43023232 GCF_020536995.1 Dreissena polymorpha | reverse complement strand
CTGAAGTGAACACAAAAACTCAGCAATCCACAAACATGCAACCTGGCCGTCAACCTGGTTCTCAACCAGCTTCTCACGTGGCAGCAACCAGTCCAAACACAAACAGCAACTCTCAAATGCAGGCTGTGAATTCCAACAACAGCGTCCCTCAATCAAGTGCAGCCTCTCCTGCAAATCCTCCTCATCATCACAAACATCATCATCATTCCCTTGAGCGGTCTCATGGAAAAGAGCAGGACATTGGACACAAAGCCGCTGGAAGCCTGCCTCAAGATGCTATGACACAACACCAAAATACTCCTGTAGCATCTCCAAACCAAGGGAAGTCGAATTCTCCAGCTGCTGCAGTAGCAGGGACTGGAGCCAGTCTACCAGTCGCAGGAACCAATACAGAAGGTCCGGTTACAGTTGATAACCGGTCAACCGGTCTCCGGGAGGCGGGAATCTTCCCAGGGGTCAATGACACTGTTCCTGCTGTCAAGATTCAGCCTAAATATTCCGGTTCCACTATATTCGCCATAGTGGCCATCTCTCTGATAGTGCTGGCAATCATTGTGGGGCCCATCATGTGCATGCTGTACAAGATGAAGACGAAACGGGAAGAGAGAAGACGTAAAATCCGTGCTCTGAAGAACAAAGAGGTTTCAGAGAACAACATAATGGAAGCCATGATGCTTCACGACCTGGGGACCAAGGGCAGGATGATGTCAGTGGCAAACGAGGGCGCGACAGGGCGAGGTAACTATTACAAGTCAGAGTACGAAGACACGTACCAGACGATCGATCCAGAGCTAGAGCAGCTGAACAGGCCCGGGAGGAGCGTCTCTTCTGGACGGCTCCCTTGAACTGGGACAGAGGCAGGGAGGCAGACATTAACCCAATTACGCCTAGTGGACTGTCCCATCCTTCTAAATTGGATCAATTTATTTCCAAAATTAGGGATGTCTAGTATATTTATTTCTATATTTAGAATATTTCTTACAGAAATTCCTTTAAGCAAACAGTGCAGACCCTGATGAGACGCCACATCATGCGGCGTCTCATCTGGGTCTACGCTGTTTGCCAAGGCCTTTTTTCTAGACGCTAGGCATAAATGGGTTAACAGACATCCATAACAAACAATAATCACAAACAGTTGAACATATAGTAAATGAAACTGAAATATTACAGAAAATTATTTTGTATGCATATTATAAGATTTCAATCAAAATACGAATTGCAATATAACATTCTTTTAATGAAATTTTTTAGCAGAAAAACTATATCACAAATTAAGATGTGATGAAAATAAGCATGGTAATTTCATTGTGTAATTATTGTTCAATTAAGAGAGGGCGTTCATACATGAGCCTCGTTCTTGTTCACACAGTTTAATGTTGTATGCTACATGTTGTTATATAAACTTTATTTGAAAACACAATAATTATTTAAAAATAAATGTCTTACTTTAATTCTATCTGTTTCTTTTGTATGCATAGTTTGAAGAAAGTGTTCACTGTAACTTTCTTTAAATACATTAAGCAGATCTTGTAAATGCTTGCTTTTTCAATATACTAGTGGTTGTGTTTTTAATATACATGAATTGCAACAAAACACACAAGTGATCTGTAACACAAATAAACAATGGAATCAAAACAATCTGTGTTTCTTTATACTATTTCCAGCCTTCCTTGAAAAAGTTTAATTTAATAAAGCACATTTACTGCAGCAGAATTGGAACAACATTTTGTCAGTGTTGACTATGTTGGAAAAAAACAGGTTGTAAATTTGTTAACAAACTAATGAAATCAACAACAAATTTATACCAGTCTAGACACAGAACTGCCCTTTAAAACAAATCTAGCTAAAAATCTTAAATGCAAGTAAGAATCACAATACAATGGAGTCAGACTTAACAGTGATGTGCTATAATATATTGATAAAGGCCCAGAAACCTCTATGAAGATAAATGGCACTGGCTCTTTCATACCATATTCACATCACCAAGATGTGTCCACTTAATAAAACGGTGTCCACATTAACCGGCCTTTCATATGCCAAAAAGGAGTCTATCAAACCTTTCATACACTTTAATTTAGGTTTATGGACATTTTCAGTTTGTTTTGCTGAACATCACATTAATTTGTTTTAAGTGTATCAGTATCAAGGAAAGTGCTATATGGATGTTTTAATATTTAAGCATGCCCAACACATTAATTATGTCAAGTTGCATTTGGTCACTTAAGGACAACAAAATGTACACACTAAATCTTCATATTGGAACATTTGTTTAATTATCTAGCATGTGCTTCGGCTGTGGATACATAATCTGACAAAGAAGTCTGAAACATATTACCATCTATTTGATACAGAGGAGTGGCTATATAACATAACAGGGATTTAGAAAACATTTGGATATTTTAATATCAGTTATTAAGCTGAACAAGTAATATTATTTACAAGTAAAGATAATAAAGTGGATTTTAAAATACATTTTAAACTCCTTGCAAACTTATGCATGTTTAATTAATAAAAACGTCTTAAAACCACTTGTGACTTGAAAATGGAAATCAGCAACTTTTGTGTGTTTGTCCTAATGTTGTTCTTTAAACTTGTTGGTGTTTCTTCACCTTGTCCAGCCGAGTGTTTGACATGCGATCTGAACAAACAAGGGGAGATAATCGTACTGACGTGCACCAATGTACAGATACAAACACTGCCAAATACTGTTGAGGATCTTCAAGCAAAAGACCTGAATATAATCTTGCCTTTTGGACGTTTTGATATGTATATTTTAAATGGAAAATCACGACTGCAACGTTTGGAAATAAATAACTACCACATAACCTCTCTTTATGGGGAGTGTTTTAAAGGTTGTCCAGGGTTATTGACCTTAGATTTAAGTAATAATGAAATAATGATAATCGAGGAGGTAAATTTTGCTGGTCTTGGGAATCTCAATATCCTTAACCTCAATCAGAACAATGTAACAACCATCGGGAATTTCACCTTTAGAAATCTGCCCGCCCTGAAAATATTATCAATAGTGGGAAACAAACTGACGTCCATACTAAAAGACGATTTCACAGGTCTCGTTAAAATAGCGAAAATCGATCTTCAGCACAACATAATAAAACACATCAACACAGAAGCATTTCACTCGCTACAAACTCTGGAAAACCTTAATCTTCAACACAACAACTTAACAGGTATCGCAGCTGGCGTATTCAGCAACCTAACCAGCCTTCGAGAGCTCAACCTTCAGTACAACCACATAATCATCCTTGACCCGACCTCAATGGTGGGAACAAGATTGACCAAGCTAGACCTTTGGCAGAACCAGATTTCAGAAGTTCCGACTGAGTTTCTGGGCAGTATTGGACACCTTGGACTCACTGTGAACCTTGCAAAAAATAACATCACCAATATCAGGTCACTTGCCTTCAACAGTGTCGTGCTAGGTACATGAATTTGTTTTTTATTATGAGAATATTATATACCAGCCATATCTGTGAAAAAGGGGTTTAATGCATAAAGTGTCATCCCAAAATTAGCCTGTACAGTTTGCACAGGCTAATCAGGGATGACACTTTTCGCTTTTAAGGTATTTTTCGTTTACAGAAAGTCTGTTCTTAACAAAACAACAGTTTATGCAGAAAGTGTTGTCCCTGATTAGCCTGTATGCAGACTGCACTTTAAGCGCATGCATAAAACCCCTCATTACAGAGTGCTGCTCATTTTTACGTTTTTTTTTTCAGACACCCTTTATATTGTGTCCAACCAGATCACTCAGGTTCACCCAGACGCTTTGAACAACAGCTTCATCAAGGTGCTTGATCTGCAGCAAAATCTGCTGCAGCGTATCCCGGAATCCCTCTTGTGTCACATCAACCAATCACAGACCTTGTTACTGGCCAACAACCCCTGGAGGTGTGAATGTGGCATCCAATGGATGAAGAGCTTAGTGAACAACTCTGGGCAGGAGCCAACATGTGCTGAACCAATAAGCTACTTTGGTACAAAACTCTTGGATGCTATTCAAAACAAGGAACTAGAGTGTAACCCACAAGATGGAACCCTTCCGGTTCCCACTATATACCCACAGGTTCCACCAAGACACAACTATCTTACACCAAAGCTAGACAAAGAACCAGCATTGTCAACCAAACCAACTGAAACCGTTTCCATGACTTCAATAACAACAACAACCACAAAAGAAACTCTCAACACAACAAATGTCTCTAACACTAAGTGGATTATTGCTGGTGCAGTTGCAGCATTATTGGTGATTGGTGGTAGTGTTGTTGTTCCCGTGCTTGTTGTAAAGCTATTGAAGCCCAAAATTGTTCCTGAACCAGAAATGTTGATAGAGAGGGGTGAGATCAGTTTTAAGCCGTGTTTGAAATACACCCCCCAAGAAAACGGCTGGACAGCAATCATGTGACATTGATTTTTTAGAAGCGTTGTTGGAAAACTGTGATAAATGCATTTGAGTAAAGTGCAGTAACATAATAGCTGTGAAGTTTGCACTGGCTAATCAGGGATGACACTTTGTGCTTTTAAGGAATTTTTGTCTAAAATTCTTTGTAAGCTGAAAGTGTCATCATTCACTGATAAGCCTGTGCTGACTACACAGGCTAATCAAGGACCTATACTTTGCGCACATGCATTTAGCTCTCTTCACCCGGAGAGTAACTCATATTAAATATTAAGTAATTTCCATGTTTGACATAAATGTCAGCAGATAATGGTTCACAACCACAGAGTTGACATTTGGACATTTTACAAACTGTAAAGTTTCAGGTATATGTTAAGTCACAGCTATATAGTGCTCATCATTAATTGGTTTCAGTCTATCACCTTGTTTTAACTTGTAAATATATTTAATTGAAAGTGTGACCAATAAAGCTTGCAACCATCAAATAACAACACATCTTAATCTTGCTACATACTATTAAATACAGAAGTGCTAATCATGTCTTTTGAAGGTCATTGTAAAACAATGTTATTTATGATTTGAACGTTAATACAAATAAATGTATATATTTTCATTGAACACTTGTTATTTATTATATTTACTTTCAAACAAAATATGATATCAACAAACAATGCTGTATTGTTTTTAAATTGTTTTATCATTTTAAAGCCCAGCAATTTTGACATTTTTACACAAGAGCTGCCCTCTTGAAAGCCAGGCTTACTGCAAACTAAAGTAGGGTTCCACATTAACCTGCCTGCAATCCGCACAGGCTAATCAGGGACAACACTTTTCGCTTTTATGTAATTTGTCTTTTAACGCAAGTCTCTTCTTAACAAAAAAACCATCATAAAACCAGCTCATACATTCAAATAAGGGCAAACATCTTAAAGACACTGATGTTTTCAACAGATAAGTTAATATTTCTGAGCTCTTTATGTCACTGAATTTGCTAATAGAAACTTTCAAATCTGAAAGCACTAATAACATGTGCATATATTTTAATAACTGAATCTGTTGTTACCAAATGTCTACACTTTAAAGATTTGACTAACATACGTAGGTAAACATTGAAACATCTATCTTTAAATATTGGTCAGCTTCCACATAACTGGAACACAGATGTTCTTCATACGTTTTCAGAAGTGTTCCAATTACTATAGCAGATAATGTTTGTTTGACAATTATGTTACTCACATGTACATTAACCCTTTACCACTTTGGTAGGTATTTTGACACATTTGTTGTCCCTTAGAAAGTTAACTTTAATTTAAGACTTTTCTTACGAGATTCAAGTTTTAAAGGCTTGATTTCAAACCCTTCCATACTGATGAGCAGCAAACAGCATAAAATCTGAACCGACTACGAGTTACTCGCAGGCTGTTCTGGTTTTATGCTGATTGCACATAGCCGTTTTCACTTTGCTACTGAGTGGAAAAGGGTTAAACTGTGTCACATTGACTTTACCAAACCTCTCTGCGACTGACACTGATAAAACTCACTTGAACATTCAGATGTGTAAATTTTATTTTGCCAAACCTCTACATGACTCTAATGTTACTTACATGTTTTCAAATCTGTAAGCGTCTTATGACGATGATGTTGAAGACTGAATTATTTTACCAAACCTCTACATGACTCTGATGTTACCTACAGATGTTTTCATTTCTGTAAGCGTCTTATGACGATGATGTTGAAGACTGTATTATTTTACCAAACCTCTACATGACTCTGATGTTACTTACAGATGTTTTCATTTCTGTAAGCGTCTTATGACGATGATGTTGAAGACTGAATTATTTTACCAAACCTCTACATGACTCTGATGTTACTTACAGATGTTTTCAAATCCGTAAGCGTCTGTGTGATGATGATGTTGAATAGTGAAGTATTTTACCAAACCGCTACATGACTCTGATGTCACTTACAGATGTTTTCAAATCTGTAAGCGTCTGTGTGACGATGATGTTGAAGACTGATTTACTTTACCAAGCCTCTACATGACTCTGATGTTACTTACAGAAGTTTTCAAATCTGTAAGCGTCTGTGTGACAATGATGTTGAAGACAGCATGTGACCTGCTACTCTCACTGTTCATGTTGGTAGCAGCCACCGTTCTTGATTTGTTCCCTTCGCTCATCAAATTGTTAATATCCTGAATGTATAATGATTATGATTATGTATCAAGATTATGCAGAAGAAGAACAAGATATACTATATACTAAAGACTTCCAATGCTTATAAATATTGAATATAGCCAACATTGTCTCTGATCGTAAAGCTTTTATCAAGTGTTGGCATTCTTTAATAATATTTATGAAATCTCATTAATGCAAAATGCGATCATTTTTTTATCATTTATTTTACATAATGTTAGACATTTATTTTGACAATGTCTTAACATAATCTAAGACGCTTATTTATTAAGTACAATATAATAAGCCTAACTTGGAATGAGGTAACGAGCAGCGTAGAAAGCCCGTCCACGTATGGTCCCAGTATGTTGTGTTCCCGAACCTTCAAGTTCTGCTTGTGTCTGAAATACACAGGGGAGCATGTATGGATGTATGGAAATAAGCCTCACTCTGGAAAAACAGGGCTTAACGCATGTGCATAGTCTCATCCCAGATGAGCCTGTGCAGTCTGCACAGGCTATTAAGGGACAACACTTGCCATGTTTCTGGTAATTTCCATTTAAAAAAGTTTCTTCTTAGAGAAAAACTGGTTTAGATGAAAAGTATTGTCTCTTGTTAGCCTGGTTGGTTGTATAAAATAAGTATATGCAGTTTGCACATGTAAATCAGGGTCGGTTCTTTTGGAATTTTTGCATGCAATTTTATCTAGCTTTGACTTTTTTATACCGCATGTCTAGCAGTAATTGAGTCGGATACTAACAAGTAAATGGACCATTAATATATCAAATACTTCTTAGCATTTCTTGCAGAAAAAAATAGAATTGCAGGCAATCAACAGTTCAGCATATAAAAATGTTGACTGGCAATTGAATTTAAGTGAAATGTAACCCTTTCCCTCTCAGAAACAAAGTGAAAATGTCTATGTGCAAACAGCATAAAACCAGAACAGCCTGTGAGTAACTACAAATGCATAAAAATACGTATGTAGGTAGGAAAGGGTTAATCAGCATATCTCGCCAAAATGCCATCAGCAAAGACAGAAAGTGTTGTTCCTGAATAGCCTGTGCAGACAGCGCAGGCTAATCTGGGATGACAATTAACATATATGCATTCCAGCCCAGTTTCATTGAACAAGGCTTCTTTGGCTGATAAGCCACATTGGCTTACAATCAGTCCATTAAGATTGGACAGAAACTGTTAGAATAGAGAATTTAAATACAAATCTAGATTGTGTTTGAAATTTAAATCAAAGTTCTATTGGCTAAATTGCTTAAGTGTCATTTCAGATTAATCTGTGAGGACTAAACTTTCCGCCTAAACTTGATTTTTGGTTTTAAGAGACTTCCTTTAAACAAAAAATTCCATAAAAGTGGAAACTGTTGTCCCTGATAAGCCTGATTAGTGTGGACTGCACAGGCTAATCTGGAATAACACTACAAACATGCATTAACCCCAGGTTTTCCAAAACAAGGCTTATTGTAACACATTTTTTAACATAACCTTTCAAATAATTACCATACACATCATAATCAAAATGACAATACACAATACTTGTACCAAATCTGACAAATCTGACAACAAACCCTTTCAAGTCTAGAAGATTGTGCACTTTCTCAGAATATATCTCCATGTACAAGACAAATTTTAACAAATTTCATCATATACCCTTTCAAGTCTAGAACTTGGTGCACTCTCTCATTGTAAATCTCCATGTTCAAGATAGATTGTAACAAATTTGACAACATACCCTTTCAAGTCAAGAACTTCATGCATTTTCTTATTGTAAATATCCATCGTGGAGAAAAATTATAACAAATGTGACAACAAACCCTTTCAAGTTAAGAACTTCATGCACTTTCTCGTTGTATATCTCCATGTAGGAGAAAAATTGTAACAAATTTACCAACCCTTTCAAGTCTAGAAGATCATGCACTTTCTCATTGTATATTTCCATGTAGGAGAAAAATTGTAACAAATATACCAACCCTTTCAAGTCTAGAAGATCGTGCACTTTCTCGTTGTATATCTCCATGTAGGAGACCTCCACCTTGATGGCCGTAGACTCGTTCTCCAGTCTGACTATCCTCTCAAACAGGGCGTCACACAGGCGGGGAATGATACCCTTGTCGTCAGCGGTTCCCATCATGGTGTACGACTTACCCGAGCCTGGAACCAGTACAAACGAACATTTTATAACATATTGAAAACATTAAGATAATGCCTCAATAACATACATTATTACACAAAGACAAAGTATTATCGTTTGAAGTGTGTAGTTTGGAGTTTCAAAGGTCTTTTCCTGCTTGAGACTTTATTACCATTATGACCTTGATAGTGTCCCAGCACTTTTTATAACTTGCTAGACTCACAAAAGTTGGGACAAATTTTGAAGCACTGCAGCTGTTATTTTTGGCTATTGATTCTCTAAACTGAAAAGCATTCCGTTGGTTTGGTCTTGATCTAACAAGGTGCAGAATCAACAGGGTTTTTTACACATGAGCTGGACAGAATGTAATCACTTTTTTTTTTAAATATTTCAAGTTATTGAAATACATTTTAAAAAATCTTAAATGCATAAAAGACAATTTTTCTTGCAGTTTGTGCCGTTGCCTTAAGGTATAAGAATAAATCCTTGAAAACGTCTGAAATTGTTGACAAAATTTCACAATCGGTGAAGCATAACTGTGTAATTCAAATTGAATTTTGAAAAAGAACACAGGTTTATTAAATGAAGTAATTCTGATCTATTTCACATTGCCATAAGCAGCATAAAAACCTGTCTTTTATGAAAATTCTTAAAGAAACTTGTTTAAAAAAAGTTATATGAAATAGAGCACCACTAATCGTGGTGTTAAAATCCATTTAAGTTACAAGGGGGGGTAAACCCACAAAGTCATGTGATCCTGCACCCTGGCTAAGGGGGAAAGCAAGGCTACCCTGAGGAAACACATGTCCAACAACCAAATTCACACAAAAAGCAGCTGGGTTCTGACCTAGGAGACCAAAAACTGCAGTAACCAGATGGCCCTCGGCAAAAAAGGGCTTAATTCTTTCAGTGCTGGAACCGAATTTTGAAGGCCTTTACAAACAATTTGGATCCAGATGAGACACCACAGAATGTGGCGTCTCATCAGGATCCAAACTGTTTGCTATTTTGATAGTATTCTTTGAAAAAAATCAAAGAAAATGCTTATTTTAGAAATTCAGCAGACGACATTTTAGCAGACGACAAATTGCCCAGCAAGCAAAAGTTTAATATATGAGCGCAAAGTGTCATCCAAATATAAGCCTCTGCAGCTCCTAAAGGCTAGACAGGAAGGACACTTTCCACTTCATTGTGTTTTTCATTTAAAGGAAGTCTCTTTAAAACAAGGGACTGCTTGTAAAACATGCATGCCAGTAGGCTGTCAGTTGTAGTGGAAGCCATTGTGTGAATACGTTTTTTGTCACTGTGACCTTGACCTTTGACCTAGTGACCTGAAAATCAATAGGGGTCATCTGCCAGTCATGATAAATTGATCCAATTTAGTTGGATGGGAGAGTCCACTAGGCATAAATGGGTTAAAGTTTTAGGAAAGAAATATACAATGATTTTTGACCTTTGACCTTGAAGGATGACCTTGACCTTGACTTTTCACCACTCAAAATGTGCAGCTCAGTGTGATACACATGCATGCCAAATAAGAAGTTGCTATCTTCAATATTGCAAAAGGTATCAAACTTTAACCAAGGTTAAAGTTTTTGGACACACACATACAATGTATGAAATATGGCCTGTCAGTTGTAGTGGCAGCCATTGTGTGTATACGTATTTTATCACTGTGACCTTGACCTTTGACCTAGTGACCTGAAAATCAATAGGGGTCATCTGCCAGTCATGATCAATGTACCTATGAAGTTTCATGACCCTAGGCCTAATTATTCTTGAGTTATCATCTGGAAACCATTTAACTGTTTCGAGTCACTGTGACCTTGACCTTTTACCTAGTGACCTGAAAATCAATAGGGGTCATCTGCCAGTCATGATCAATGTTCCTATAAAGTTTCATGATCCTAGGCGTAAGCATTCTTGAGTTATCATTCGGAAACCATTTTACTGTTTCGAGTCACTGTGACCTTGACCTTTGACATAGTGACCTCAAAATCATTAGGGGTCATCTGCCAGTCATGATCAATGTACCTATGAAATTTCATGACCCTAGGCCTAAGCGTTCTTGAGTTATCATCCGGAAACCATCTGGTGGACGGACTGACCGACCGACAGATGACTAACATGTGCAAAACAATATACCCCCTCTTCTTCGAAGGGGGGCATAATAAAAATCTAGCTTAGACACAAAGTTTTGTCCCTGATAAGCCTATGCAGTCTGCACAGGATAATCTGGGACAACATTTTCTTCAAATGCATTTTGCACAGTTTCCCCACTGCGCGACTCGTTAACTTTACCAAGAGAGACACTAACCTGTCTGTCCGTACGCGAAGATGCAGCCATTGTAGCCCTCAAATGCCCCCTGCAACACAGGCTCCCCCAGGCAATGGAATACCATCTGCTGACCTGAAGGATGGCAAGTTTACACTGTATTTCCTATAAATACTACCATTTTAAGAGTTTAGCATGAAATTATTGTATCTTTTATAGAAATGTTAACCCTTTACCACTGAGATATATGCATTTTGACATGTTTGTAGTCCCTTAGAAAATCAAATTAAATTTAAGACCTTTCTTACAAGATTGAAGTTAAAAGGCTTTATTTCTAACCCAAATGTACTGATGAGCAGCAAACAGCATAAAACCTGAACAGACAACAAGTTGCACAAGGCTGTTCTGATTTTATCCTGGTTGAATAGAGCCATTTTCATTTTGCTTTTAAGTGGGAAAGGGTTAACCCATTTGTGCCTAGTGGACTCTACCATCCTTCTAAATTAGATCAATTTATTTTCAAAATGAGGGATGTCTAGTATATTCAGTGCTCCAGTTAGGCCTAAATCGAAGGGCGCCGCGCCCTACCCTCCCGAACCTCCGCCCTGCCCCCCGAACCTCCGCCCTGCCCCCCCCCCCCCCCCCTAAAAAAAAAAAAAAAATTTTTTTTTTTTTTTTTTTTTTTACATATGATAATTCATAAATCTCTTATTACATTGTAATTAGTTTAATCCTCATTGTAGACATTATATTTGAATGGTTTAATAATAATGGGAATAATACAATTATTTATAACATATAAATTAACATGCAATAGGCAGCATTCCAGAAACATCCGCGCGCTCGAACTTGCCCTTTTTACAAAATACTGCGCGTCAAAAGTGCCCTTTTGACAAAATACTGCGCGTCGAAAGTGCCCTTTTAACAAAAAAGCCCCCCTGCCCTTTTCAAATCCTAGCTGGAGCACTGATATTTATTTCTATATTTAGAATATTTCTTACATAAATTCCTTTAAGCAAACAGCGCAGACCCTGATGAGACGCCTCATCATGTGGTGTCTCATCTGGGTCTACGCTGTTTGCCAAGGCCTTTTTTCTACACGCTAGGCATAAATAGGTTAAGCAGATACAATTGTTTTGCACTGAACCCTTGATTTATTCAACTCCATACCCATATCTCTAGCATTGTCACTGGTTGTTATGGTACCCTGTATTTCAGGTTTCCAAGATAAATGGAACACTTTCTGGTTAATATCATTTATCGAAATTCAATGGCAAAATAACAACTCATGGAGCAATAAATTTAACTATATTGAACCATGGAAAAAAATCATCCAATATGCTGAACATGCTTAATTTATATAATAAATTGGTGTCTTAAGGTGTTTTTTATGTTTATGGCATAAATATGTAGCATATTCATTGCTTACCTGTTTGAACATTGATTCATTAAGGAAATCAGAAAAAACAAGATATGTGTTTGTCAGAAACACTATGTCCACTTTTGCGCCGCTTTGAAGCTATATATTTGACCTTTGATCTTGAAGGATGACCTTGACCTTTTACCACTCAAAATGTGCAGCTCCATGAGATACACATGCATGCCAAATATCAAGTTGCTATCTTCAATATTGCAAAAGTTATTGCAAATGTTTAAGTTGGGACAAACACACATACAAACAAACAAACCAACGGTAAGGACAAAAACAATATGTCCCCCACTATAGTGGTGGAGGACATAAACATTGATTAAGATTTTAATGATTCAATGCATTACACATTTTCATCAAAGTTACATTTAATTAAGTTATTTCTTGCTCGTGATTTTCACTTGTCTATGCTTTTACAATTGACTTTTTTCATGGACCAGATGAATTAAGTTTTCTCCAATATCATTTAGGTTTGTTTCGATTTAGAGCATAATAATAATTCCATCATTTAATTTCTTTGAAAACAAAACCATCTCAGTAGAGATTGAGTTCTGTGAACAACACATCAACTCAACAGAATACAACTTGACTTGACTTAACAGAACTGTACTAAGCAGAGAAATATCAATACAAGAGTTCCGCGGTCGGAGATGACCGCATTGAAGCCGGATTTTTGATTTAAATGACAGGAAAGTACCTTTCGTGTTTTTGTCAATGCAATACTTAAATTACTGAAATATTGTTCAAAGGTCAAAATGAAATGTAAGTACTTTTCAAGGCATGAGCAAACCTTGTGTTATGTTTTGAATGCATGCATATACATGAACAACAATAACATTTAAGGTCACAAATATGAACTTGAATTGACAATTAGGAAAGTTTGATCTCAATTTTTTTATTAGCAAATTAGTAAGATATTGTTTGAAGTTTCCATCAATTTCATTATCAAATGTAAGAAAATAAACTTAGATGAAATAGTACTATTTATTGTTTTGCTTTCACATACCTACACAGAAATCCAGACAGCCTTATGATCACTCCAAAAGGTTTCTATCACACCAGTTCTAGCAGATAGATTGGACACATAAATATGATCACAGTGACCTTGACCTTAGAATGAATGACCTTGAAATGACCAGTGGTCATCTAAGTGTGCTTGCAAACCTTCATGTCAAGTTTGAAGACTCTATGTCCAAGCATACCAAAGTTATAACAATTTTAACATTTTAACATTTAAGGTCACAGTGACCTTGACCTTCAAATGAATGACATTGAAATGACCAGTGGTCATCTTCTAGTACTGGCCAATCTTTATTTCAAGTTTGAAGACTCTAGGTACAAGCATACCAAAGTTATAACATGAAATAAGAACTTTAACATTTTTACATTCAAGGTCACAGTGACCTTGACCTTCAAATGAATGACCTTGAAATGTCCAGTGGTTACTTACTAGTTCTGGCCAACCTTCATGTCAAGTTTCAAGACTCTAGGTCCAAGCATACCAAAGTTATAACAACTTTAACATTTTTACATTCAAGGTCACAGTGACCTTGACCTTCAAATGAATGACCTTGAAATGTCCAGTGGTTACTTACTAGTTCTGGCCAACCTTCATGTCAAGTTTCAAGACTCTAGGTCCAAGCATACCAAAGTTATAACAACTTTAACATTTTTATATTGAAGGTCACAGTGACCTTCACCTTCAAATGAATGACCTTGAAATGACCAGTGGTCATCTGTTAATCCTGGCCAACCTTCATGTCAAGTTTGAAGACTCTAGGTCCAAGCATACCAAAGTTATACCATGAAATAAGAACTTTAACATTTTTACATTCAAGGTCACAGTGACCTTGACCTTCAAATGAATGACCTTGAAATGACCAGTGGTTACTAACTAGTTATGGCCAACCTTCATGTCAAGTTTCAAGACTCTAGGTCCAAGCATACCAAAGTTATAAGAACTTTAACATTTTTTATATTGAAGGTCACAGTGACCTTGACCTTCAAATGAATGACCTTGAAATGACCAGTGGTCATCTGTTAATCCTGGCCAACCTTCATGTCAAGTTTGAAGACTCTAGGTCCAAGCATACCAAAGTTATACCATGAAATAAGAACTTTAACATTTTCGAGCACGCCGCCACCCCGCCCGCCCGCCCGCCCCCCCCGCCCGCCCGACAACATCAATCTATAAGCCGAGATTTTTTCGAAAAAAATCCGGCTAATAAAATCTAATTGTGCTCATCTAAAATCACAAATGGCAGTCACTCATAGCAAGAAGAGAAAAGTTCCTGTAACAGTTGTCTCCCTTTATTCATAAAATATTCCTTGAGTAAAGTTATACATCTCCCACGAGTAATATCTGTGTCCCTGCTAAAATCGTATCTAATACTATGGACATTAATTCCTGCAGGCACTGTACAACTTCTTCATAAACACACAATAATAAGAAATGAGAGTCCATTACTTCCATAACTCTAGGGAATACATTATTCACATAACTCCTCGGTATTGCTCCATGATGGGACAAACTTCATTAATTTTGATATCAAAACCTGCACAATTCTACTTGCAATAAAATTACACAAAACAGCGTATGTAAGGGATGTTACGATGTTATGCCTTTAACTTAAGAGCATAAAACAGGTCAACATGATTCCATATGTGCCTGTAGAAATAGTTGCTAAAATGATCCGTAAGATGTCTATCACAAACAATTTCAGCAAAATCAAATTTCGTTAAGCGAGTCTCGCTCATGAATAGCAGGGTTTTATGCAATTGTGTAAAGAAGTCTGCACAGGCTAATCAAGAAAATACTTTTGGCTAGGACTTAATTTTGCTTTGGAAGAGACTTTCTTTTAATGAACGGAGGGTCAGAGACCCATGGCCGCTCACCTAAGACTTCAAGGAACTGAGCTGCATTCAGTAACTTTTGAGATGTTTCTGAAACCATGGCGAAAATATCAACTAGAGTTAAAAAGGTTTTAGTATATAATATGCCCCGACCCCTGGTGGCCGTATTTTTCAAGGAACCATAACCATTTTCAAACCCAGCTGAGCTTTTTATATGATGTATATTTTGTATTTAATTATAACGCATGCTGTTATTGTATATGTATGTTAACGACGATGAGCTGTATATGCTTAAGTCAAATAAACTATTCTGTTCTGTTCTGTTCTGTTTTTATAGAACATCTATTCTGACCAAGTTTCATAAAGATTGGACGATGAATTTGACTTTTAGAGAGTTAACACGGTTTCACTATAGCCAAATATGTAAAAATGCCCTGCCCCCCTTGCAGCCATATTTTTCAACCAAACAGAACAATTTTCCAACTCTTCCAAGATATCGTTGCGACAAATCTTGTGACCAAATCTCATGAAAATCAGACAATAAATCGGCCCTCTTTTGTGTTAACAAAGTCAGTGTTGAGGATGCACAAAGATGCATGAGGAAAAATGGACAAGAGGCGATCACTAAAGCTCACCATGAGCATGCCCATGGAGCTATAAATACTATAAAAGAGGAGAGTGATGTTCCTGATAAGCCTGTGTGGACTGCAGAGGCTATTCTGGGATGACACTTGTCAGACATGAATTAACACTTTTCCACTCAGAACCAAGGTGAAAATGGCTATGTGCAAACAGCATAAAACCTGAGGATAGCCTGCAAGTAACTGGCAGTCTGTTCAGGTTTCATGCAGTTGGCTGCTCATCAGTATCTAAGGGTTGGAAATGAAGCCTTTAAAACTTGAATACAGTAAGAAAGGTCTTTAATTAAATTTAACAGGACTACAAATGTGTAAAAAAAACATCTATGTGGTAAAGGGTTAAGCAATATTTTTATGTATTAGCTAGGCTCATATATACGTATTTGTGGTGTCAAGCTTAAACCATGATAATTAAAATATGAACTATACAGGGTAAAATTGATGACATCTTTTCCTTAATCTATCAATGCTTGTTTAATCAAGACACAAACTCAATTTAAAATGGGCAATTTAAGGTAATTCTGGCCAATGTAGTGTCTACTTTTAAAATGTATCATTTATGAGAAATAGTCTGCAAGAGCAAGCCAGACTGCTAATTTCCCAGGGGTCATAAAATGTTCTCCTCACATAAGCCACTAAATAACAGCTATAAACACTTCAACACCACCCTGCACAAACTCAATATTAATCCTTTTTCTTAATGGAGATGTGTCCATTAACTTCATAAATCAGCTGGCTGCCTTGTAAGGGAAAATGTCATATTGGTTTTGTTATGTATTCTAAATAGAAGGAAAGGGCAAAACGTAAGTATGATCTATATTCTTTAATGGATCATATAATCAAAATTTAAGAAATTTTACACCACCATGGTTTTCTTACGAGCCTGTCACCATAGACAGCATTGCACGAAGTTTTAAAAAATGTCAGTGTGTGATAGACATAACTTATGTAAACAAACGTATAACATTTTCCTTAAAAATGTATCCTTTTACACAAGGGAGACAATCCTGGATGTCTGCCTTGTCAATTATGCCTCTTGAGACAGCCAATTTCAGACATATCAAGATTCTTCATTAAGATATGTCCAAAGAAAATGGAAATTTTGTCACAGAAATATCACGCCTCAAGGCAATAATTCCATTGCTGGAAAATTCTGAGAAAAGCTAAAGAATTCAAGATGAGACTTTGTTTGAGAAAAATTGACATAAAGTGTGATAATCTAACAGTTATTTTAGCTGGATGCACCTTTATGGCATAAAACCTGAGCAAAGCTACAACAAATTTAATACTTCCTTGGTGTTTTAATAAAAATTTTACTTTCTAGGGATCCTTTTATCTTTCCTGGATTTCATGATGAATTTAACTAATGCTTTAGAAACAAGAGGGCCATGATGGCCCTGAATCGCTCACCTGACTAACCAAATACAATCCCAACCCAGATTTCATCAAGATTAACATTCTGACCAAATTTCATAAAGATAAGATGAACACTGTGACCTCTATTGTCTACACAAGGTTTTTCTATTATTTGACCTAGCGACCTAGTTTTTGACCCCAGGTGACCCAAATACAATCCCAACCCAGATTTTTTTTTTTTTTTATTCAATATAATACATACAATGTATACATGTATATGATCATACAACATAGTGAGTGTACTAAGCAATTAAGTTCAGACATGTTATACAAGATATGCTAATATATCTTTTTTTATGAGAAAAGAAAAGAACAACAGAAGAATAGTTATGAAAAATGATGAGTTGTATAAAGTCGGAAGAAAGCATACTGGATTTGTGTGTTTTGTTGTAGATTCACAATGATCTTATAAGATTGAAAAAAATATACAAAAATATTTTATAAAGATAAACTAACATTAGAGTGAAATGTATATAAGTGGACAAACATTATGAGAATTTAATCCGATTCCATTTTTGTTCAAAGCTTTGTAATGTGTCATTACTGAGGGCTATTTCTTTCTCAATCTGGATTTTTAGTTTAAGACTATGAATAAAACAATTAAAATTTGGTACTTGTTTTTTGTACTTCATGTTATAGATAAAATATTTCATCATTATAAGAATAAAAATTCACAATATTATTACAGTCTATTGATTTCAATGAGTAAATTCCGAAGCTTACATTTAAGAAAGATAGTTTAACATTTAGTTGCTGTTGTTCAAGAAAAGATACTAGTTGATTCCAAATAGGCTGGATGTGTTTGCACTTCCAAAAAAGATGTTCTATAGTTTCGATGTTTTCACTGCAGAAGTCACACAGATTTGAGTTAGATAATTTGCATTTAAAGAGATATTTATTTGTAGCTATAATTCTATGTATGTATTTATATTGAAAATTTCTCAGTGTGCTTTCAATAGTTGCTTTATATGGCATGGTAAATATGTGTTTCCAATTAAGTTCATGTTCTTCGAAAAGAACTTGCCATTTATTTTGGGTTTTGGAGTTTTCTGTAGGGTTTCTAATTTGTAATGTGTAAAATATTTTGTTCGTTTTGTTTTTTCTTCCAAGTATGTTCTCTACGAATGTTGTTTGAGTACATGGTGTATTATTTGTATTGATTTCAGATTTAATATGTATGGGTATGCTTTTGATTAGTGTGTAGTACTTCAGAAAATTATTTGAAGGTATTCCGTATATGTAGCATATATCATCAAAAGAGTAGAAATCCTTAATTCTGTAGTCATATAATTGGTCGACATATTTAATGCTTCGTTCAAACCAATCTTTATAGAAAAACGTCTTATTGTTTGAAGTTTTGTCTTTATTGTTCCATAAAATAGTTTTGCTTCTGGTTTGGGTTTCTAGGTTATGAGTGACATCACTCCATGCTGATAGAACATCAGACAGAAAAATGTTTTCGTTTGCAATTTCATGTAGGAAAGTATTGTTGATGTTACATTCAAAGAGTAAAGAGTCACCATATTTTTTTAGGATTTTCTGGTAGAATAATTTCCATTTACTCGTATTGGTATTATCTAGGTATCTTTTAACCCAGCTGCATTTGATTGCATTCAAGAATGCGTCAATGTTCGTTAATTGGATACCTCCATTTTCTACAGATTGAATTAACTGAGTTCGTTTTATTCTGTCAGGTTTACTGTCCCATATGAAATTAAATATTGCTGATTTTATATCGTTAATAACATCATTTGGTGGATTTGGGAGGACTGTTAATACATAAATTAATTTCGGGAGTGCAAACGTTTTCAATACTGTGTTTTTTCCGATTAGTGTAAGTTTACGGTGATGCCATGATTTTAAGCAGTTTTTAAAATTCTGTAATTTAGGTAGTATGTTTTTAAGAACTGTATCCTTTTCATTATTTGTGAAAGTAATTCCTAACGTTGTGGCTTCATCGGATGTCCAATGAAATTTCATTTCTTTTTTATATTGGACATTACTTTGTTTTAATTTACCTACTCGTAGCACAGTACATTTACTTTTGTTTAGTTTAAGACCCGATGTCATTCCGTAAAGGGTTAGCGATTCTATTAGGTTATGGAAAGAATCGTAATTGTCGTTTAAAAAATAAGTTGCATCGTCAGCAAATAGGGACTGTTTGATTTCTTCGTCAGGTTCTAGTGATATGCCTTTTATGTGTTTATTTGATTGGATGTGATGTGATAGATACTCGATGCAAATAATAAATAGCGATGATGAGAGTGGACATCCTTGTCGAACCCCTCGTTCGATGTTAAAACTGTTTGAAAAGAAGCCATTGTTAATGATTAAACTGTTAATATCTGTATAGAATAGTTTGACCCATTGAATGAGACTTTCACCAAAATTCATATTTTCTAAGCAAGAGAACATAAATGAATGATTAAGCGAATCGAATGCCTTTTCGAAGTCTGCAAAGAATATTAGACCAGGATTATTTGAATTGTTGAAATAGTTTATGCATTCTTGGATAAGACGAACGTTTTCACCAATGTAACGTCCTTTTATGAAACCAGATTGAGATTGTGAAATTATTGATGGTAATATTTTTTTAATTCTGTTTGCTATACTTTTAGTTGCAATTTTATAATCATTGTTTAGTAAACTAATTGGGCGCCAGTTCGATAAGGATTCTAAGTTTTTTCCGGGTTTTGGAATGAGTGATATTATACCTTGTTTTTGAAGCGTAGTTAGGTTTCCATTATTATATGAATAGTTTAGTGATTTAATTAAATGTGTTTTGATATCATTCCAAAATATTTTATAAAACTCAATGGTGATGCCATCAGATCCTGGACTTTTGTTATTTTGCATTTCTTTTAGTGCTAATCCACATTCATATTCATTTAGTAATCCGTCACACAATAGTTTTTCTTCTTGATTTAAAGCGTGGTGTGTATTTTTAAAAAGGGTGTTATTTTCAACATTTTTTCGTTTATAGAGGGTTTCGAAAAATAAACGTTGTTCTTCTAGTATTTGTGTTCTGTTTGTTATATCTTTGCCATTGACTACTAATTTGTGTACAGTTTTTTGTTCACTTCTACGTTTTTCAATGTTTGCGAAGTATTTTGTATTTTTTTCATTGTGTTCAACATGCTGTGCACGCGCTCTTAGTATTATTCCATTGAGATGTGTATGATAAATTCCATCTAATATTTGTTTTTTTAATGTTATTTCGTTTTCAATGTCGGTGGTATCATTTGTGTTTGTTTGATGTAATTGTTTTTCAAGGGTTTCAATGGTTTTGATGGTTTCAGTTTCAAGTTTGTGTGTTTCTTTTTGTTTAAATGATGTGTATCTTATTGTTGTGTTACGTATATTTCCTTTAATTACTTCCCATAAGGTGTTTGGGTTTGCATCTTTATTATTTTGAACTGTATTTAATATTTCCTGTTTTATTTGTGTTTGATATTGTGTATCTAATAAGATGCTGTTGTTAATTTTAAAGTATCCTGGGCCTCTTTCAGGTTGTATATTGTGCAGTTTAAGTTCAACTAGAGAGTGGTCAGTCATAAATCCTGGTTTTATGTTACATGTGTCAATAATGTTGCAAAGCGACTCAGATATTAAAAAATAGTCTAATCTACAAAATATTGTTGGTTTTGTGTTTGAGTGCCAGGTGAATTTGCTTTCGTTTGGAAATATTGTACGCCAGATGTCTATCATATTGTAGTTTTCAATTATGTTATTTAAAATGTTTCTATTTTTAGGATGAGTATAAAGGTTTCCCTTCTTTTTATCTAATAATGGGTTAAGAACAGTATTGAAATCACCACCGACAATTATGTTTTTATCTTGGTTATTATTTATAAAGGATTGTAATGTTTCGTAAAATGTGGAATCATCTATGTTAGGGCCGTAAACGTTGATTAATGTTAATTGTGTTTCATGTATTTTGATATCTATACTTGCTTGTCTGCCAATTATTATTTCGTTAAAATTATCAACTGTGATCCCTATATTATTTTTTATCAGAAAGGCAATGCCTTGTTTATTAGTATTTTGTCCACTAAGATAGATATCTCCGTCCCATTCATCTTTCAATGTTTGTGTTAAAGTAGGTGTCAAGTGACTTTCTTGTAATAGGCATATACTATATTTTTGTTTGTCTAACCATTTGAAGATTTTTATGCGTTTATCTTTATTGTTTAGCCCCTTTACATTCAAAGTCATTTAAAGAGGTGTAGGGTGTAGGTTCTATTTTAAAAGATGTCCAGTTGGTTTCTATTATAATACCTAAGATGTCCATACAAACAAACAAAACAAAAAGAGAACAAAAATTAGGGATATAAAAAGATGAGTGTTCCATGGCAATGAATAAGTAGAAAAAAAAAAGAATCACAAAAATGAGAAAAAAATTGTCAAAGAAATAGGGTTGTTGTTTTTTTTGTGTGTAAATGTTAATATAGTTAATTAGAATAGCAAGTATAAATGTTACTATAAACCGGCTGCGGGATACACATCCAAGAGTACTGAAAGCCCTGAAATCATAAATCATACGGTCAAATCTAATGGGAAATTTAGGGTCAGGTCTGGGGTATGGGGATACTTTTGTTTATTCAAGGAAGCCTGGTTAGTGTATGGCAGAGTTCGAGAGTTTTCTGTGTGTTTCTGAGTCAGTTGAATTTGGGCTTAAGACCAGAGCGTTTGTTGTTTGGAAGGAGGTGCCATCAGAATTTCTGATCGTCGGCCACATTGTGGAGGCATCTAGAGTGTTGTGTTTATAGAAGGAATCTAAATGGGGTATGTTATTTAGCAATAATCTTTCTCGTCCAACATATGCATTATTGTAGTAATCATTCTGTATTGTTTTGTTTTTCTTGTAAAACTTGTAGTGCTTGATGTTACGGAAATATTATGTTATTGCAATGTGATTTTGATAAGTAGTAAAATGTGGTATAATTGAAAGCTGTTATAAGGGATTAATCATAAGCATAATGATCTGAATGGATATTCTTATATCCTTGTAGATCCCATTTTTGTTGGTGTAAGAATTACGATGAAGAAAGTTGATGGAAAAGGGGATAGAAGATAGAAGTTTAATAAGACGTATGTTGCATACTAGAACTAGTTGAATATTGATGAAGAAAGTTGATGGAAAAGGGGATAGAAGATAGAAGTTTAATAAGACGTATGATGCATACTAGAACTAGTTGAATATTGGCCATCAGTTTCATAAAGACAACTACAAATAAATTATACAGAGAAACGCACTGACAGGAAGGAAGCATTCATATCATAGTAAACCTCAAAAAGTGTAGCAGTGATGTGCACTGTGTAGTTCCGATTGGGTAACTGGAAAGAACTGGACCTGAGAACTGAATATATATTTATGACGTTCACAGCGGAGCACAGCAAGAACATTTGTTTTTACCATTTGACATTCGATCATCATGGATAATCTAAACTGAAATTTCTTATTTGTTTTTAAATGTGCATGCTTTTAGAATAGAAATTAAAGCATGAAAATTAAATAGATAAATAGATAAATAAACTTTGTAATCCTCTTTGCAGTATTGTGATTTGCATAGACCCCAAAATTTAAAGTCCTTTCCTTCTATCTGAGGGACATTGGTGGACTTTTGTTTACATTCAAAGTTTATAGTTAGTTTGCTAAACTATACTATCAAAAATCTTTGACAAAACTGGTAGTACGGGTGGGGTTATGCTATTCGATTATCACAGAGAAATACTGCAGTGAGGAAATAAAAGCTTGTCTGTAAATTCAAGAGAAATTTTATCTCTGTGTGCTGTGCTGTTAATACCTGGGTTGTTATCTCTAAGGGGACTTGCTACAGGTCAGTGTGAGGTCACAGGCACTGGTCAGGTCAGGCAAAGGGGAGAAACTGTTAAAAGGGGCCAGCAGGTTATTATAAGAGTTAACTTTCTTGTTAAATCCCTTATTCATTGGGTTTGATTTTCACCATGTCTGATTTGGAAAATCTTTTTCAAATGGGTGAAAAGTCCGGTTTGTCCGGGGAAACTTTGCTCTCCTTTATAAGAGAAAGAGAGGAGGCAGAAAGGAAAGAAAGAGCTTATGAGCGTGAAGAGAGAAATAGAGAGAGAGAATTTAAGAAATTAGAAATGGAGAGAGAAATTGAGATGGAAAGATTACGTAGTGGGTCACAGAGAGGTGATAGTCGTACTACTAGTGAGAGTGGTACTAAGGCTAAGTTGCCAAAGTTACCCAATTTTGATGACAAGCGTGATAGCATGGATGCATATCTCAAAAGATTTGAGCGATTTGCAGAGAGTGCTGGATGGAAGAAGGAATGTTGGGGTGCAAATTTGAGTGCACTGTTGCAGGGGCGTGCCCTGGATGTGTATTCGAGACTCACAGTTGCTGAGGCTAATGATTATCAGAAACTTAAGGATGCCCTGCTAAAAAGGTTCAATCTGAACGAAGACGGTTTCAGGGAAAAGTTTCGTAGTAGTAAATGTGAATCAGGGGAGACAGCGTCTCAATTTGTAATTCGATTGGGAGATTACTTAACCAATTGGATGTGCCAGGCTGGGTCTGACGAAACCTATGAGGGTTTAAGAGATTTGATTTTACGTGAGCAATACTTGAATGGGTGCTCAAAGGGACTGCAAGTGTTCTTAAAGGAGCGTAAGTTTGCTTCAGTAACAGAGATGGCCGATTGTGCAGATCGGTATATTGAGGCCCATGAGGGCAATGGCAAAACGGGGAATGAATCTAGAGATGGTGTGAAAGGTAAGGCTTGCTTTGTTTGCAATGGACCACATTTACGTAGAGACTGCCCGAGGATAAATGGTCGGAACACCATGGGCACAAACAACCATAGGGGTGGTAACCTATCAGGCCAGTATTCAGGTAATGGTTTCAAAAGCTGGGAACCAGCAAGAGGTGGAAGAAGACCTGAAGACAAGTATGACCGAAAGGTAAGTAAATCTAGTTTGTCGGCGTGTGGCCTATCCCAAGGAAAGGTAAGTCTGTCATGTGGTCACAAATTACCTGTCATGTCGGCAGCGTGTGATGGACCTATTCGGGAAAATATGCCGGAGTGCATAGGATGGGTCAACGGAAAACAAATTCGTGTCTTGAGGGATACTGGATGTTCATCAGTGGTGGTAAAGAGGTCTCTTGTACCAAACCACAGTTTTACTGGGAAAGTTCAGAATTGTGTCTTACTTGATGGAACAGTGAGACAATTCCCCACGGCAAAAGTGTTTGTGGAAACACCTTATTTTATAGGTAAGGTTATTGCCATGTGTGTTGAAAGTCCAGTATACGACTTGATATTGGGGAATATTGACGGAATCAGAGATATTGCAATTGGAGAATATGCGACCATATCAGAAGAGAAGAAAGTGGATGAAACGGTGAACGAACAGGCAGCAGTAGTCACCAGAGCTCAGGCTTCAAAAGAAAAGGTAAGCAAAATCAAACCGTTAAAGGTGCCAACACAGATCAAGGGGATGAATCCACAGATGTTTCAAGAAGCACAGAAAAGTGACCCAACTCTTCAAGCTGCCCGGGAACAAGCAATGTCGGAAGAGGTAAAGCAGTGTGGAAAACTGAATACTTCTCGGTATTATGAACGCAATGGATTCTTGTACCGTGAATTTACGTCTCCAAAACATAACAAGGCAGAACCTGTTTGCCAGCTTGTTGTCCCTAAGGAATTTCGAGATGAAATCATGAAGATAGCTCATGAGAGTTTATTAGGAGGACATCTAGGAATGCAGAAAACATTGGATAAAGTACTGTCACAATTTCATTGGTCTGGTGTAATGTCAGATGTGAAACGTTTCTGTACCTCCTGTGATACCTGTCAGAGGATGACATCAAAAGGAAAAGTTTCCAAGGTTCCGTTGGGAGAAATGCCATTAATAGATACACCATTTAAACGCGTGGCTGTTGATCTGATTGGACCTATTACACCAGTTAGTGACAGAGGAAACCGGTACATATTAACGGTGGTTGACTACGCTACAAGATATCCGGAGGCGATGGCATTGAAGAACATTGAGACAGAAACCGTTGCAGAGGCATTAGTAGACATTTTCACTCGAGTTGGAGTTCCACAAGAAATGCTTAGTGACATGGGAGCACAGTTTACATCTGGACTCATGAAGGAGATAAGTAGGCTGTTGTCAATGAAACAGTTAGTGACTACACCATACCATCCCCAGTGTAACGGGTTAGTGGAAAGAATGAATGGCACGCTGAAGTCCATGATAAAGCGTATGTGTACAGAGCGACCCAAGGACTGGGACAAGTACATTTCGCCAGCCTTGTTCGCATACAGAGAAGCCCCACAGGCAAGCACAGGGTTTTCTCCATTTGAACTGCTCTACGGGAGAACAGTAAGAGGACCAATGCAAATATTAAGAGAGATGTTGACACAGGAAACCCTTAGTGAAGAGGTAAAAACTGTTTATGAATACGTTTTGGACCTAAAGGAAAGGCTAGCAGAAACAATGCAATTTGCACAAGAAGAACTGAAGAAATCTGCTGGAAAATACAAGAAACACTTCGATAAGAAAGCGAGGCAAAGAACATTTTCAGTAGGAGAGCGAGCTCTAGTTCTGTTGCCAACAAACCGAAACAAATTGCTCATGCAGTGGCAAGGGCCATATGAAATTGTAGAGAAAGTTGGTGAATCAGACTACCGACTTGACGTCAATGGTCATGTGAAGACATACCATGCCAATATGTTGAAGAAATATGTGGAGAGAATTGGCAATGAGGCTGAAACTGGTCAGGCTGGATTACTGATAAATATCGCAGCGGCCATTATTGAAGACGACAAGGTACCAAGTGGTGAGAAGGACTGTTTAAGTGAGTATGGTCGATTTAATGAAGAGATACAATGTCCTATAATAGAACAATCAGAATCTGTTGAAGATGTCAAACTTGGTGAAAACCTAGATGCCAAACAATGCGAATCTTTGCAAACATTACTTCAAGACTTCCAAGACGTGTTAACTGACATTCCTGGGAAAACCAATTTGGTAGAACACCATATTAAAACAACTACAGATGATCCAATTCGTTCAAGGCCATATCCTGTTCCACATGCTGTGAAGGAGACCATAAACAAAGAAGTTCAGGAGATGTTACGAATGGGTGTCATTGAACCATCAGATTCACCATATAGATCACCAGTCGTTATAGTGAAGAAACCAGATGGCACTAATAGATTTTGTGTGGACTTTCGCAAGTTAAATCAGGTCACAGTCTTTGATGCTGAGCCAATGCCATGTCAGGATGACATTTTTGCACGCTTATCCCACTGTCGTTACTTTTCGAGAATTGATTTGTCAAAGGGGTACTGGCAGATTCCAGTTTCCGAGGAAAGCAAAAAGTATACTAGCTTTGCAACTGACACCGGGCTATGGCAGTTTCGAAGAATGCCATTTGGACTGGCATGCGCACCCGCTGTCTTCAGCAGAATGATGAGAATGTTGCTGAAAGACCTTAGTGGAGTGGATAACTTTTTAGACGATATGTTCCTGTTCACAGAGACATGGGAGGAGCATCTTACGTTGATTGCAGAAGTCTTAGGGCGCCTGCGAAATGCTGGACTGACGGCAAAGCCTAGCAAGTGCATGTTGGCTTGTGAGAGACTTGATATCTTAGGACACCAAGTAGGGCACGGAAAAGTGGAACCAAACCCACAGAAGGTTACAGCAATAGCTCAAGCCGAAAGACCACGAACCAAGACTGAACTTCGATCCTTCTTAGGGCTGGTAGGTTATTATCGTAAGTTCATACCAAACTTTGCTGCTGTGGCTGTACCACTTACCGACCTCACCAAGAAAGGTAAACCCAATACCTTGGTTTGGGAATCACCTCATGAAAGGGCATTCAAGGAATTGAAGGAACGAGTGACGATGTCACCAATTCTCCGAATGGCAGATTTAGGTAAGCCATTTATTCTACGTACAGACGCCTCTAATGTAGGTTTAGGGGCAGTACTTCTGCAAGAACATGAGGATGGTAAGTTTCCGGTAGCATATGCAAGTCGTAAATTGCTGCAAAGGGAAAGAAATTATTCGGTGGTTGAGAAAGAATGCCTTGCAGTTGTGTGGGGAATACAGAAATTCCACACATACTTATATGGTAAGAAGTTTCTGTTAGAAACAGACCACATGCCACTGGTATATCTGAACAAGGCAAAGGATTCTAATGGCAGAATCATGCGTTGGGCTCTTGTTTTGCAGGCTTACCGGTTCACTGTTGTTGCTATAAAGGGAACTGAAAATGTCGGGGCTGATTATCTCAGTCGAAAATCTGGGACATGAGTCATGAACCTAGTCTTGACACAAATCCAAAAGGTTGAGACAGAAATTGGGAATTTCATCTTAAGTAGGGGGGGTGTGTCAAAGAAATAGGGTTGTTGTTTTTTTTGTGTGTAAATGTTAATATAGTTAATTAGAATAGCAAGTATAAATGTTACTATAAACCGGCTGCGGGATACACATCCAAGAGTACTGAAAGCCCTGAAATCATAAATCATACGGTCAAATCTAATGGGAAATTTAGGGTCAGGTCTGGGGTATGGGGATACTTTTGTTTATTCAAGGAAGCCTGGTTAGTGTATGGCAGAGTTCGAGAGTTTTCTGTGTGTTTCTGAGTCAGTTGAATTTGGGCTTAAGACCAGAGCGTTTGTTGTTTGGAAGGAGGTGCCATCAGAATTTCTGATCGTCGGCCACATTGTGGAGGCATCTAGAGTGTTGTGTTTATAGAAGGAATCTAAATGGGGTATGTTATTTAGCAATAATCTTTCTCGTCCAACATATGCATTATTGTAGTAATCATTCTGTATTGTTTTGTTTTTCTTGTAAAACTTGTAGTGCTTGATGTTACGGAAATAGTATGTTATTGCCATGTGATTTTGATAAGTAGTAAAATGTGGTATAATTGAAAGCTGTTATAAGGGATTAATCATAAGCGTAATGATCTGAATGGATATTCTTATATCCTTGTAGATCCCATTTTTGTTGGTGTAAGAATTACGATGAAGAAAGTTGATGGAAAAGGGGATAGAAGATAGAAGTTTAATAAGACGTATGTTGCATACTAGAACTAGTTGAATATTGATGAAGAAAGTTGATGGAAAAGGGGATAGAAGATAGAAGTTTAATAAGACGTATGATGCATACTAGAACTAGTTGAATATTGGCCATCAGTTTCATAAAGACAACTACAAATAAATTATACAGAGAAACGCACTGACAGGAAGGAAGCATTCATATCATAGTAAACCTCAAAAAGTGTAGCAGTGATGTGCACTGTGTAGTTCCGATTGGGTAACTGGAAAGAACTGGACCTGAGAACTGAATATATATTTATGACGTTCACAGCGGAGCACAGCAAGAACATTTGTTTTTACCATTTGACATTCGATCATCATGGATAATCTAAACTGAAATTTCTTATTTGTTTTTAAATGTGCATGCTTTTAGAATAGAAATTAAAGCATGAAAATTAAATAGATAAATAGATAAATAAACTTTGTAATCCTCTTTGCAGTATTGTGATTTGCATAGACCCCAAAATTTAAAGTCCTTTCCTTCTATCTGAGGGACATTGGTGGACTTTTGTTTACATTCAAAGTTTATAGTTAGTTTGCTAAACTATACTATCAAAAATCTTTGACAAAAATAATTTAAAGAAAGAAAAAAAATTAAGATTATCAAAATGAAACAATGTACAAAAGAAGGTTCAAGGTCTGTTGATCCGAGTTGATGTGGTTTACAAGTACCCACTGAGTGATATATTTACATTAATAATACATGAATTTTACAACAAAAGAAAAGTGACCTTAAAAGAAAAATTAACATTTTCATCTTAATGGTCTTTAAGATAAAAATAAAACATCATCGTGTAAGACACAATTACGTATATATTGATTTATATTACAGGTTAGATGATAGTTTAAATTCTCTACCTAACTGCATACTCTCTTGATGAAGTATTATTTATAAAAAAATTAACACATACAGACAGTACAAATGAGTTATTCGCAGAAAGATTTCTTCACATGGTCAATATGTAAATAAAATTAGTCAGTATTAAGTTATATAAATCAATTATTTCAGATAATATAGAATGCATTCTGGTAAGAGTATAAATAAACTAACAAACGACAACAGAAAAAACAAGCAAGCAAAACAACACCACAAATCAGTGTCATGCAAAACGCAGATTTAACAAATACATCATAATAACATATAAGTTTTTCAATAAGCATATTATACATATTTAAACGCGTATATAATACTTATAGACAGACATTTCCTCTTAATGGTCTTTAAAATAAAGAAAACCATCTAGTAAGCCGCAATTATGTATATATTGATTTATATTAGAGGTTAGGTGATATTTTAAATTCCCTACCTAACTGCATACTATCTTGATGAAAATTCTACAAAAATTTGAACATAAATTATAATAATGTGTAATAATGTATTTTAGAAAGATTTGTTCACATTGTTAATATGTAAATAAAATTAGTCAGTATTAAGTTATCTAAATCAGTTGTTTAAGATAATAATTTAAAATTCCTAACTGCATACTATCTTGATGAAAATTCAAAATTCAAACACATACATACATTACAAATAATGTATTCGCAGAAAGATTTGTTCACATTGTTAAAATGTAAATAAAATTAGTCAGTATTAAGTTATCTAATTCAATTATTTCAGATAATATAGTATGTATTCTGGTAAGGGTATAAGCAAAGTAACAAAAGACAACAGAAAAAGCAAACAAAAACACACCTCAAAAATCAGTGCCATGCAAAAAAGAAAAATTTGAAAAATATATAATAACAAAAATAAGTATATTATACATGTTTTAATGCATACATAATACTTATAGACAGACACCGACATCGTAAGTGAAACATAAATGATTTTTGTCCTATAATAAATACAAGAATTCATGTATTGTTGCCGTAATAATACTAAATGATGCCTCTTTAAATACAGAATAGAAAAAAATCCTTTACTTAGGCATCAAAATCATACAATGTATTTATAGTCAAATAATTATAGATTGACATCAATGGGAATGCCAAGTTATATTGTACAATTTAGTTGCTTATTTGTATTATTGAAAAATATATGTCTTGTTCATTAAGCATATCATGCAACATTTAAAAAACAATTGTAAAATTTTGAAAGAACTATGTAAAATGTGTATATGTTTTACAGTTAAGAAATAACTAGTTTTGGATATATGTTTTACAGTTAAGAAATAACTGGTTTTGGGTACGAATATACCTTAATATCATCGATTTTCCAAGTTACAAGATTCATAAACATTGAATGTGTTTACTTGTATTTCGTAACGGTGACCTACATTCTTGTTAATAATGCCCATGCTTTTCAGTGAAAAACTGCATTTCTCACATTCATGTCAATTGTCCTATACACAAGATGAGGGCTGTCTATAAAAACATGCTGTGTGTTATGTTATACTTGAAATGTGTACTACATCGGGTGTGCGATTTTTTAAACACATAATGTTCATTTGTAATTACATTACTTCTTAAAACTGTTATTTACGGTTAAGTTTTTTCAAAGTGGGATGCCAATTAATTCTATACAAAAATTTACTCGAATAGGTGTGTATTTTGTAAACAGCCCTCTATTTGAAGAAACACTCCAATGAACATTATCCTACATTGTCCATGGAAAAATCATGCATGTAAACGTCATCATGCAAGTACCGGTAAACTTCTTAACAGCCAGTAACAAATAATGTAAACAAACAAATGCGAGAAAAAAAGGTGTAGAATAGCATTAACTACAAAAGTGATTGAAATGTATTGTGAGACATCATTGTTCCGTATGCGTTTGTATAAAATTTCAATATTGTTTGTGTGTGTGTTGCTTTTTTAATCCCCGTGTGTTTAAATATACATTGATAAAGACTATATACTTGTTTATATTTGGGGTAGCCATTCAAATATTTTTACCGGCTATAACCACGGTTATAAGTAGGCCAATTTTAAATTGTATAGTCTGTTTCCTAAATGTATGTACATGTATACATATGATGATGTCATGTAGTTCCTTTCATTGATAGTGATTTTTAAAGGTCATACGTTCTCACATATTCTGAAAAGCAGACTTTTATAATAAATTGGATTATATAAAACTACGTAAACAACAGCATAAGACTAGTTATGAATGTTAAAGTAATATGTAGATAGTCAATAGATATCAGTTATTTCTCCATAGTAAACAACATACCATGTCTGTTTGTAATGTTTAAATATCTTCTAGCGACTTTGCGTGCCATTACGTCTGTACTGTCTGAAATCTTCTATGACACCACTCACATTGTCATAGATGTCGAATTTAATGCGTTCACCCGCGACAGTTTGCCCGTACACCGCCCCATTGAAATACCAGGCACTTTCGATGTCTGGATGAAGGTGGAGCCTGTTGATGAGCCCTTGATTGGGCTTGGTGACATCATCGACAAGTTTGTATCCGCCATTCTTCATTGGTGCCCGTTTCCTCATTATGGCAGATTTTACTGAGTTATTTCTCAGTTTGATGAGCACTGGGCGGGTCTGTCCCTTCTTTGTTGGGATACGATGCATGGCTACTGTATCGATTGGCTGCAAGTCAACCTCGGTATGAGTTTTCAGGATCCCGATTACCGTTTTGGCCAGTGATTCATCATTTTCATCCCTGTTCTCTGGTATATTTAATATTTTTATGTTATTCTTTCTGGAATATTGTTCATTATAGTTAGCCTTTTTACTTGCCATTCTGCTGATTTCGTCTGTCTTGTCTATTTGTTCCTGAAGTGACTTCAGATTTGTTTTGTTATTGTTTTCCAATTTTTGCAATGTATCTTTCAGACTTTTATTCTCAAAGTCTAATGACTCTATTGTTGCTTGCATTTCTTTGTATTTTTCATTAACTAGTTGATCGATCTTTTTGTTCATATTTTGTTCAATTTTATGCATTACGCTAGTGACTGTGTTGGTGATAAGTTGTTCAACTTCATCTTTACGAAGCATACTCTTGAGATCTTCCCTCAAGCTTGATATGCCATCAGTCATTGCTTGAAGTTGCATATGTATGGAATTGAGTTCATCCATGCTTGAATTGCTATTGTCACTAGTATCTGGCCTATATTTCTTGACAGCCGGTTTTGTTTGAGGTTTTTCTCCTGTGAAGTTAAGCTTAAGCTGTTTTTTTGTTGTATTATTGCTCATTGTGCTTATGAACAATTACAGTTATCTTCTCCAGTGTTTTTCAGACGACACATCTAATAGTAAATACTCAGAGCTGACACAGTTATAATCCTTATAATCCTTATAATGCCCATTGAGAGTCCATGCACAGGGGTTTTCTCAAATGCATGTGTTTTACAAGTCAAACACCTATCACACACAAATATGCAAAATCCTTTGTTGAATTCTTTGTTATAAACATTTCCAAATTGCTTTTTATCACATTACAATTCCTGGATGTCACTTTGTCACAACATTGAAAGCACAATTATGAACATGTTGTACTATAAATTCTCACTTTTTTATCACTATAAACATGTATTTTAATGTAAATTTTGGAGAGCAAAATTATCTACACATCCCTCCAGCGATGACCTTGACCTCACTCCAACCCAGATTTCATCAAGATAAACATTTGGATCAAATTTTATAAAGATTGGATGAAAACTGTGACGTCTATTGTCTACACCAGGTTTTTCTATTATTTGACCTAGTGACCTAGTTTTTGACCCCAGATGACCCAAATACAATCCCAACCCAGATTTCACCAAGATAAACATTCTGACCAAATTTCATAAAGATTGGATGAAAACTGTGACCTCTACTGTCTACACAAACAAATTGATGACGGTTTTTCTATTATTTGACCTAGTGACCTAGTTTTTTACCTCAAATGACCCAAATACAATCCCAACCCAGATTTCATCAAGATAAACATTCTGACCAAATTTCATAAAGATTGGATAAAAACTGCGACCTCTATTGTCTACACAAGGTTTTTCTATTATTTGACCTAGTTTTTGACCTAGTGACCTAGTTTTTGACCCCAGATGACCCAAATACAATCCCAACCCAGATTTTATCAAGATAAACATTCTGACCAAATTTCATAAAGATTGGATGAAAACTGTGACCTCTACTGTCTACACAAGGTTTTTCTATTATTGACCTAGTTTTTGACCTAGTGACCTAGTTTTTGACCCCAGATGACCCAAATACAATCCCAACCCAGATTTCATCAAGATAAACATTCTGACCAAATTTCATAAAAATTTGATGAAATTTACTGTGACCTCTACTGTCTACACAATGTTTTTCTATTATTTGACCTAGTTTTTGACCTAGTGACCTAGTTTTTGACCCCAGATGACCCAAATACAATCCCAACCCAGATTTCATCAAGATAAACATTCTGACCAAATTTCATAAAGATTGGATGAAAACTGCTACCTCTATTGTCTACACAAGGTTTTTCTATTATTTGACCTATTATGTGACCTAGTTTTTGACCTAGTGACCTAGTTTTTGACCCCAGATGACCCAAATACAATCCCAACCCAGATTTCATCAAGATGAACATTCTGACCAAATTTCATAAAGATTGGATGAAAACAGTGACCTCTACTGTCTACACAAACAAATTGTTGACGGACAGACACATGCACACACATACAAACGCCGGACATCACACGGTCACATAAGCTCACCATGTCACTTTGTGACAGGTGAGCTAAAAATGAGAAAAAACATAAATTGCTGTCCTTGGTTTTTCTGTGCAGACTGCACAGGCTTATCTCGGATGACAATTTACACTCATGAATTAACCATTTCCCACTTAGAAGCAAAGTGAAAATGGCTTTGTGCAAACAGCATACATCAGCGAGCAGGCTGTTCAGGTTTTATGCTGTTTGCTGCTCATAAGTATCTTTGGTTTGGAGTTGAAGCCTTGAAATCTTTAATCTAGTAAGAAAGGTCTTAAATTCAATTTAACTTTCTAATGAAATACAAATGCATTAAAAATATGTATAGAAGTCGTGTTCTGAGAAAACTGGGCATAATGCATGTGCGTAAAGTGTCGTCCCAGATTAGCCTGTGCAATCTGCACATGCTAATCAGGGTAGACACTTTCTGCTTTTATTACGTTTTTCGTTTAAATGAAGTCTCCTCTTAGCACAAATCCAATTTAGGCGTAAAATGTCGTTGCTGATTAGCGATCTGGGATGACACTTAAAGGGGCCTTTTCACAGATTTTGGCATTTTTTTAACTTATTCATTAAATGCTTTATATTGATAAATGTAAACATTGGATCGTAAAAGCTCCAGTAAAAAATAAAGAAAAAAAATAAAAAAAGGAAAAGAACATTGCCCGGAGCAGGTTTCGAACCTGTGACCCCTGGAGTCCTGCCAGAGTCCTGAAGTAAAAACGCTTTAGCCTACTGAGCTATTCCGCCGAGTACACATACGTGACGTATTTTATACCTTATATAAGCAATCTTCGTAGTTTCACAAAATTTAACGACAAAAACAAAACTCTCCAAATTATTCAATCGTTTCGCGTTGCAACGCTTTATAATTTTTAGGTTTTAAAATCGTCAAAACATGCATATAATGGCTATATTAGAGCATGGTTAATGTTCAGTATTACTGTTTCCTCACAAATATCATAACTAAAACGAAAACTTACGAATCTGAAACAACTTTTTTCAATTTTGTCAATTTACCAAAGCGTGAAAAGATCCCTTTAAGGCACATGCATTAAACCCAGTTTTCTGTGTGCGTGACTCAATGAATCGCCCAAGCCTCTTACTTGCAAACTTGTTGTTTTCCTTGTCCATGGACCAGAAGCAGTGATCGAAGGCAAATGTTTTTGGCGCCTTTCTACGGCCCCTCCCCCCCTCACTTCCTCCTCCATCCCCTAGTCGACCATGCACATCAAGGGGTCTGAAAATATCTTTGGTACATGATTATACGAGCTGAGAAACACTTATCAGGGTTATAAGTTATAAACTAACATTTTGACCACAATTGCTTGCTTTAGTTATTTCAATTATTCTTGTAAAGCAGCGTGTTTTGGGGGTCAAACTTTTTTCCCAATCTAAAAAAGTATATATTTCTTCCCAAAGGACTGCCTGACATTTGCAATTGTGTTTTTTTTTAACAAAAAATATTTATTTTTTAAAGAAATTGCAACATTAGTAGTTCATTTCTTTTACATCTCTGTAAGTTGAACGTTAGTAAATATGACATTGAAAACACTTAAATTCTCAACTTTGAAGTATTTGCTAGCAAAAAACAACAACACAAATTTCCCAATTTTATTGAAAAAAATGTGATTTTTACCAAATCCAAATCCAAAGAGCCATGGCCCCACTCCCAAAGTGGTGGGAAAAAATACAGCCATTTTTTTTGTTATAAAATCTAAGGGTCCACATCAAATTTTAGGATTCGGGCCTCAGGGGTCAAGGCTCAAAAGCTCCAGCAAATTTTATCTCAGCTAGCTAATAGCAGAATGGTGATACCACCAAAATGTTAGAAGGAGAGAAGAGTTTTTCAACATGAAGAATATCACAAGTGCTGGCTGTAATACCAGTGCTCCTGCCCTTCTAATGCCCCACCCTGCCATTCTGAGTCCCCTTCCTGTCCATTTATCAAAAAATAAAAAATAAAAATTATTTTTTATTTTTGTTGGAGACATATTATAATTTATATATTTCTTATTACATTGCTATTAATTTATTCCTTATTGTAAACATTTTATTTGCATGGTTTAATAATAATGGAAATAATATATTCTAACAATTATTAATAATACAAAAATTAATATGCAACAGGGAGCATTCTAGACATGACCATGCACACAATAGTGCCCTTTTGACAAAAATACCGCGCACTTAAAGGGATCTTTTCACGCTTTGGTAAATTGACAAAATTAAAAAAAGTTGTTTCAGATTCGCAAATTTTTGTTTTAGTTATGATATTTGTGAGGAAACAGTAATACTGAACATTTACCATGGTCTAATATAGCCATTATATGCATCTTTTGACGATTTTAAAACCTAAAAATTATAAAGCGTTGCAACGCGAAACGATTGAATAATTTGGAGAGTTCTGGTTTTGTCGTTAAATTTTGTGAAACTACGAAGATTGCTTATATAAGGTATAAAATACGTCAAGAATATGTACTCGGCGGAATAGCTCGGTAGGCTAAAGCGTTTTTACTTCAGGACTCTGGCAGGACTCCAGGAATCACTGGTTCGAAACCTGGTCCGGGCAATGTTCTTTTCCTTTTTTTAATTTTATTCTTGATTTTTTACTGGAGCTTTTACGATCCAATGTTTACATTTATCGAATATAAAGCATTTAATGAATAAGTTAAAAAATGCCAAAATCTGTGAAAAGGCCCCTTTAAATGTGCCAATTGGACAAAATAGCCCCCCCCCCCCCCCCTCAGCCCTTTTCAAATCCTAGCTGGAACACTGGATAATATTCATAAAATCCAGACTAATATACCACTGACTATTAATAACTAGCAGTCACAAGACAACGAGGGAACATGTCTTTGTAGCTTGAAATTTATGTGGTTTCACTCTTATTTGTTTTCTTTTTATTTCAGCTTATTTGTATCAAAAGCTTAACAGCCCAGGGACACTCCTGAGTGGATTTCCTGATGGGGAAATCAATATATAACTCCCACCAGGAGAATGTGAACACTTAGCACTCAAAACATTAGAGAAAGACATATTAGTTCACCTTGAGGCATGTGTACCAAGAAATTGTCATGCAATATAATGTTACTAAAAGGTTGTGCTGTAACTTTTACATTTGTGCAGCCCTCAGGGAAATGAGGACTTAATGCATGTTCATTAAGTGTTGTCCCAGAATAGATCAGGACTTAATGGATGTTCATTAAGTGTTGTCCCAGAATAGATCAGGACTTAATGGATGTTCATTAAGTGTTGTCCCAGAATAGATCAGGACTAAATGCATGTTCATTAAGTGTTGTCCCAGAATAGATCAGGACTTAATGCATGTTCATTAACTGTTGTCCCAGAATAGATCAGGACTTAATGCATGGTCATTAAGTGTTGTCCCAGAATAGATCAGGACTTAATGCATGTTCATTAAGTGTTGTCCCAGAATAGATCAGGACTTAATGCATGTTCATTAAGTGTTGTCCCAGAATAGATCAGGACTTAATGCATGTTCATTAACTGTTGTCCCGGAATAGATCAGGACTTAAAGCATGGTCATTAAGTGTTGTCCCAGAATAGATCAGGACTTAATGCATGTTCATTAAGTGTTGTCCCAGAATAGATCAGGACTTAATGCATGTTCATTAACTGTTGTCCCAGAATAGATCAGGACTTAATGCATGTTCATTAAGTGTTGTCCCAGAATAGATCAGGACTTAATGCATGTTCATTAACTGTTGTCCCAGAATAGATCAGGACTTAAAGCATGGTCATTAAGTGTTGTCCCACAATAGATCAGGACTTAATGCATGTTCATTAAGTGTTGTCCCAGAATAGATCAGGACTTAATGCAAGTTCATTAAGTGTTGTCCCAGAATACTACACAAGAGAGTATTTTTTATATGTGTATTGATATGGATCACATTAAAATACAATAAAACATGTCGAAAGTCCATATTATTTTTAACAATTGTTATAAAAAGTAATCAACCACAAATAATCCAAAGAGGGAAGAAAGGGAACGGAAAAAGAGCCGAGTGCAGCTTCCACTGAAATGAAAACGAAAATATACTCCAATTCTACTTGAAAGAGTCTATTTCGCTCTACATTTCACAAGTGTCAGACTCTTGCGAGAAGCATTGGAGCTTATTTTCGATTTCTTTTTCGCTTTGTGTATCAAATTCAATGTGGTCATTGGTGTTGTCAATATCATCATCATCATCATCGGAGTCCGTTATCTAAATCACCAGAATTCTGTCACTTGTTGTTTTCTTCGAAGGTGAGTCATCTCGCGAAAACTTGTTGCTGTGACAATCCTCGTATACGATTGGTTAAAGGGGATGATAAATGCAGGAGTCACGTCCCAAACTAAAACGGTTCATTTCATATCGGTCTACTAACCATTCGAAGAAAATCTGAAAAAATCTTTTTTTGTTCAGCTGAGCTTGGATTATTTGTGATTTATTATTATTATAATTATTGTTTAATTATATGGACTTTCGACATGATCGATTTATTGTTTTTTAATGTGATCCAAACCGATATGTAACTTTAATAAGGTATTATTTATGATCCCGAAACCAGTGTGGTAATTTGACCGTAATGAAAATGGGCTGAATTTTTTTATATTTATGTCACTTTCGAGCGCGTTTTTTACAAATTAAAATATTGTGATCGGCTTTTTTTTTGGCGATCCATCGGAAAGATTTACTTGAATTTATGATTGGTCCTGAGTAAAATTTGCCGGTCAGGACTGGCAGACCGACGGTTTGGCGAACCCTGCTTCTTTCTTAAAATTTTTTTTTTTTTTTTCAATTAGGCTTTTTTGGGGGATATTTTGGTCAGCTTTTTGGGAAAAAAATTTGATTTTTGCAATTGGGAAGCAGCCGAAAATCGGCGGTAATTTTTAGGAAAAAAAATCACTGGCTTGGTTATCTTTGAGCACCACTTTAGAGTTTCACAAAAAATATTTGCCAAGCAACGACCTTGACCTTTGACCTAGTGACCTGAAAACAATAGGGGTCATCTGCGAGTCATGATCAATCTACTCATCAATGTTCATGATCCTAGGCATAAGCGTTCTTGAGTTATCATCCGGAAACCATTTTACTATTTCGGGTCACTGTGACCTTGACCTTTGATATAGTGACCTGAAAATCAATAGGGGTCATCTGCGAGTCATGATCAATCTACCTATCAAGTTTCATGATCCTAGGCCTAAGCGTTCTTGAGTTATCATCCGGAAACCATTTTACTATTTCGGGTCACCGTGACCTTGACCTTTGACCTACTGACCTCAAAATCAATAGGGGTCATCTGCGAGTCATGATCAATGTACCTATGAAGTTTCATGATCCTATGCCTAAGCGTTCTTGAGTTATCATCCGGAAACCACCTGGTGGACGGACAGACCGACCGACAGACCAACATGAGCAAAGCAATATACCCCCTCTTCTTCGAAGGGGTGCATAAAAATAACATTAGAAATGCATGTTTCGATGTTGTTGCTTTTGTCTCCTTATCTTATAACAGCAGAAATGCACAAATGAATCAGAAGAAATGTGAGAATTCTAGGACTCATATAATTATCATGATTGTCAATCAGACTGCATGATTATCCATGATATATCATCTGTCAGCACAAGGATCCACGGTAAATATTTCATGACATGATGAAGGTCACAGAATGCATTGTGCATGTCTATCCTGCAATATAATGCAAGCATGCACATACAAGCACATGCATAATTAACAAGACTGGCAAGTTTATCAATTGTTTTAAATTAATTGCTTGTTTTATTTCAGTTATTCATTAGACAATTGGAGCTGAATAACCCTCAATGGTAGTGAAAATTATAATCGCAAACTGATAATTTTGATTATAAACAAGGGCTGTTTGTAAAACATGCATGCCCCCCATATGGGCTGTCAGTTGTAGTGGCAGCCATTGTGTGAATACATTTTTTGTCACCGTGATCTTGACCTTTGACCTAGTGACCTGAAAATCAATAGGGGTCATCTGCCAGTCATGATCAATGTACCTATGAAGTTTCAGGATTCTAGGCGTAAGCTTTCTTGAGTTATCATCTGGAAACCATTTTACTGTGTCGAGTCACCGTGACCTTGACCTTTGACCTAGTGACCTGAAAATCTATAGGGGTCATCTGCAAGTCATGATCAATGTACCTATGAAGTTTCATGATCCTAGGCGTAAGCGTTCTTAAGTTATCATCCGGAAACCAGTTTACTGGTTCAAGTCACCATGACCTTGACCTTTGACCTAGTGACCTGAAAATCAAAAGGGGTCATCTGCGAGTCATGATCAATGTACCTATGAAGTTTCATGATCCTAGGTGTAAGTGTTCTTGAGTTATCATCCGGAAACCATTTAAGTGGTTTGAGTCACCGTGACCTTGACCATTGACCTAGTGACCTGAAAATCAATAGGGGTCATCTGTGAGTCATGATTAATGTACCCATGAAGTTTCATGATCCTAGGCGCAAGCGTTCTTGAGTTATCATCTGGACACCATTTTACTGGTTCGAGTCACAGTGACCTTGACCATTGACCTAGTGACCTGAAAATCAATAGGGGTCATCTGTGAGTCATGATCAATATACATATGAAGTTTCATGATCCTAGGCGTAAGCTTTCTTGAGTTATCATCTGGAAACCATTTTACTGTGTCGAGTCACCGTGACCTTGACCTTTGACCTAGTGACCTGAAAATCTATAGGGGTCATCTGCAAGTCATGATCAATGTACCTATGAAGTTTCATGATCCTAGGCGTAAGCGTTCTTAAGTTATCATCCGGAAACCAGTTTACTGGTTCAAGTCACCATGACCTTGACCTTTGACCTAGTGACCTGAAAATCAAAAGGGGTCATCTGCGAGTCATGATCAATGTACCTATGAAGTTTCATGATCCTAGGTGTAAGTGTTCTTGAGTTATCATCCGGAAACCATTTAAGTGGTTTGAGTCACCGTGACCTTGACCATTGACCTAGTGACCTGCAAATCAATAGGGGTCTTCTGCGAGTCATTATCAATGTACCTATGAAGTTTCATGATCCTAGGTGTAAGAGTTCTTGAGCTATCATCCGGAAACCATTTTACTGGTTCTAGTCACCGTGACCTTGACCATTGACCTAGTGACCTGAAAATCAATAGGGGTCATCTGTGAGTCATGATCAATATACATATGAAGTTTCATGATCCTAGGCGTAAGCGTTCTTGAGTTATCATCCGGAAACCATTCGGTGGACGGACAGACGGACGGACCCACATGTGCAAAACAATATAGTATAAAGTATAAATAAAACTATATCTTCGAAGGGGGGCAAAATAAATATCAAATGAAAAAGTCAAACTTGATAAAGCATTTGTGATGTATTTTTGTGAACATCTCAAATGTAACAAGAACATTTCCATGGAAACGAAGTGAGCCTTGCTCTGGGAAAACAGGGCTTAATGCATGTGCGTAATGTGTCCTCCCAGATTAGCCTTAAGAGTCTGCAGCAACTGGATTTTTACTGAAAGAAGTGACGTTATTTAAACAAAAAATACCACTGACAACAAAAACTTTCAAACAAAAATAGAGTGAATACAGAAAGTGTTGTCCCAGATTATCCTGACTGCATACTGCACAGGCTAATCTGGGACAACACATAATGGCCTGACTGCATACTGCACAGGCTAATCTAGGACAACACATAATGGACATTCATTAAGCCCTGACTGCATACTGCACAGGCTAATCTGGGACAACACATAATGGACATTCATAGCCTGACTGCATACTGCACAGGCTAATCTGGAACAACACATAATGGACATTCATTAGGCCCTGACTGCATACTGCACAGGCTAATCTAGGACAACACATAATGGACATTCATTAAGCCCTGACTGCATACTGCACAGGCTAATCTAGGACAACACATAATGGACATTCATTAGGCCCTGACTGCATACTGCACAGGCTAATCTGGAACAACACATAATGGACATTCATAGCCTGACTGCATACTGCACAGGCTAATCTAGGACAACACATAATGGACATTCATTAAGCCCTGACTGCATACTGCACAGGCTAATCTGGAACAACACATAATGGACATTCATTAAGCCCTGACTGCATACTGCACAGGCTAATCTAGGACAACACATAATGGACATTCATTAAGCCCTGACTGCATACTGCACAGGCTAATCTGGAACAACACATAATGGACATTCATAGCCTGACTGCATACTGCACAGGCTAATCTAGGACAACACATAATGGACATTCATTAAGCCCTGACTGCATACTGCACAGGCTAATCTGGAACAACACATAATGGACATTCATAGCCTGACTGCATACTGCACAGGCTAATCTGGGACAACACATAATGGACATTCATTAAGCCCTGACTGCATACTGCACAGGCTAATCTGGGACAACACATAATGGACATTCATAGCCTGACTGCATACTGCACAGGCTAATCTGGGACAACACATAATGGACATTCATTAAGCCCTGACTGCATACTGCACAGGCTAATCTAGGACAACACATAATGGTCATTCATTAAGCCCTGACTGCATACTGCACAGGCTAATCTGGAACAACACATAATGGACATTCATAGCCTGACTGCATACTGCACAGGCTAATCTAGGACAACACATAATGGACATTCATTAAGCCCTGACTGCATACTGCACAGGCTAATCTGGAACAACACATAATGGACATTCATTAAGCCCTGACTGCATACTGTACAGGCTAATCTGGGACAACACATAATGGACATTCATTAAGCCCTGACTGCATACTGCACAGGCTAATCTAGGACAACACATAATGGACATTCATTAAGCCCTGACTGCATACTGCACAGGCTAATCTGGGACAACACATAATGGACATTCATTAAGCCCTGACTGCATACTGCACAGGCTAATCTAGGACAACACATAATGGACATTCATTAAGCCCTGACTGCATACTGCACAGGCTAATCTGGAACAACACATAATGGACATTCATTAGGCCCTGACTGCATACTGCACAGGCTAATCTGGAACAACACATAATGGACATTCATTAAGCCCTGACTGCATACTGCACAGGCTAATCTGGGACAACACATAATGTACATTCATAGCCTGACTGCATACTGCACAGGCTAATCTAGGACAACACATAATGGACATTCATAGCCTGACTGCATACTGCACAGGCTAATCTGGAACAACACATAATGGACATTCATAGCCTGACTGCATACTACACAGGCTAATCTAGGACAACACATAATGGACATTCATAGCCTGACTGCATACTGCACAGGCTAATCTGGAACAACACATAATGGACATTCATAGCCTGACTGCATACTGCACAGGCTAATCTAGGACAACACAAAATGGAAATTCATTAAGCCCTGACTGCATACTGCACAGGCTAATCTGGGACAACACATAATGGACATTCATTAAGCCCTGACTGCATACTGCACAGGCTAATCTGGAACAACACATAATGGACATTCATTAGGCCCTGACTGCATACTGCACAGGCTAATCTGGGACAACACATAATGGACATTCATAGCCTGACTGCATACTGCACAGGCTAATCTAGGACAACACATAATGTACATTCATTAAGCCCTGACTGCATACTGCACAGGCTAATCTGGGACAACACATAATGGACATTCATTAAGCCCTGACTGCATACTGCACAGGCTAATCTGGGACAACACATAATGGACATTCATTAGGCCCTGACTGCATACTGCACAGGCTAATCTGGAACAACACATAATGGACATTCATTAGGCCCTGACTGCATACTGCACAGGCTAATCTGGAACAACACATAATGGACATTCATTAAGCCCTGACTGCATTCTGCACAGGCTAATCTAGGACAACACATAATGGACATTCATTAAGCCCTGACTGCATACTGCACAGGCTAATCTGGGACAACACATAATGGACATTCATTAAGCCCTGACTGCATACTGCACAGGCTAATCTAGGACAACACATAATGGACATTCATTAAGCCCTGACTGCATACTGCACAGGCTAATCTGGGACAACACATAATGGACATTCATTAAGCCATGACTGCATACTGCACAGGCTAATCTGGAACAACACATAATGGACATTCATTAAGCCCTGACTGCATACTGCACAGGCTAATCTGGGACAACACATAATGGACATTCATTAAGCCCTGACTGCATACTGCACAGGCTAATCTAGGACAACACATAATGGACATTCATAGCCTGACTGCATACTGCACAGGCTAATCTGGAACAACACATAATGGACATTCATTAAGCCCTGACTGCATACTGCACAGGATAATCTGGGACAACACATAATGGACATTCATTAAGCCCTGACTGCATACTGCACAGGCTAATCTAGGACAACACATAATGTACTTTCATTAAGCCCTGACTGCATACTGCACAGGCTAATCTGGAACAACACATAATGGACATTCATTAAGCCCTGACTGCATACTGCACAGGCTAATCTAGGACAACACATAATGGACATTCATTAAGCCCTGACTGCATACTGCACAGGCTAATCTGGGACAACACATAATGGACATTCATTAAGCCCTGACTGCATACTGCACAGGCTAATCTAGGACAACACATAATGGACATTCATTAGGCCCTGACTGCATACTGCACAGGCTAATCTAGGACAACACATAATGGACATTCATTAAGCCCTGACTGCATACTGCACAGGCTAATCTGGAACAACACATAATGGACATTCATAGCCTGACTGCATACTGCACAGGCTAATCTAGGACAACACATAATGGACATTCATAGCCTGACTGCATACTGCACAGGCTAATCTAGGACAACACATAATGTACATTCATTAAGCCCTGATTTCCAAGGGTAAGGCTGAAATTAACAGACCAACATGCCTAACACTTCTTCCCGTAGTTGAGGGTTTGAATCCACATACATCAGCCTACCTCTCTATTTGTGGTCAGATTTATTTGACAAATAAAATATTGTTAACATAGTTCATACGTATCTTCCATTTGCAGATGTTTAAACATAATCCTGGAAAATTTGTGACAAAATACCCTTTTAGAAATGAGATTTTTTCTGAACTATACTGCCATCAATCATGCATATCAACCATCAATCATATCGCTGTCTGGCACACATCGGCATCACATTTCCGCCTATAATGACGCTAACAATTTCTGCAAATGTTTCCAGAATTATGTTTATAGGAATTTTCACGACATGCTACTCAGACAGTCTGCAAGTACCTAGATAATCAAATCTGCACGTTGAGATGTAACAACCCTACATTGAATGCATTGATTCGACTTCTAATAAATTACCATTGTATTTAAAGACAACTGATGATTCACATACTTTTCTAGATTCATGAATGTCTGCCATAAGAGGGTGTCTGATCCATAGGCCGGAGTATTAATGTCTTTATATGAAACTAATTCTGGGAATTATGAGCTTAATGCATGTTTGTAAAGTGTTGTCCTAGATTTACCCTTGCAATTTTCACAGGCTAAGCAGGGATGACACTTTCTGCTAATTTATGGACTTTTTCTTACAATGGAATATTAACCTTTGCAGTTTTCACAGGCTTAAGCAGGGACGAAACTTTCCGTTCATTTATAGACTTTTTCGTACAATAGAAGACCGTGTTTTTTTAAACTCCAGTTTAAACAGAAAGTCCCCAATGAGCCTGTATGGACTGCACAGGCTTATCTGGGGTGACACTTTGTGTGCATGCATTTAGCCCAGTTTTCACACACCAGAACTTCTATACTTGATAAATGTTGAAAATCTGTTTGCACAGTAATAACAATAGCAATCATTAGTTGATGTTGGTGTTTAACAGCTTCTCTGCAGACCTAGCTCCATACATTGTGCAACACAATGATTCAGCACTAAACAATATATCTGCCAGACAGTCATAAATCATATACAATAGTTTTATGCTTAAACCTTTGATTTTCCATAATAGGACAACCTCACATAATGCAGTCCTCACTGCAATAGCAGAGGACATTCCAAGTTTATAAGGTACAACACTTTCCTTTTTATGGAATTTAAATTCTTTTCAAGTCAGTCTCTTCCACATAAAAATTCAATATATGGGGAAAGTGTTATCTGTGTAGACTGCTGCACAGGCTAATCTGGAACAACACTTTACCAGCATGCTTTAAGCCCAGTTTTACCAGAACCTAAATAAAGGATTGAAGGATACCAGTTGATGTTAACTGGCACTTACAGATATAGCAACTGTTGCCACACTATACCATTCTGACGTAAGTAAACAGCCGCATATAGGAACAGCAGACAATAACCCTCCCTATACTTGGACTAATATACAACACAACAAGAGATGTGTTCGTCAGAAACACAATGCCCCCTATAATCACGCTGCTTTGAAATAATTTTTATTTTTTTGGGACCTTTGACCTTGAATGATGACCTTGATCTTGAACTTCCACCACTCAAAATGTGCAGCTTCATGAGATACACATGCATGCCAAATATCAAGTTGCTATCTTCAATATTGCAAAAGTTATGGCCAACGTTAAAGTTTTTTTTTCGGACGGACAGACAGACTGACATACTGACATACTGACTGACGGACAGTTCAACTGCTATATGCCACCCTACCGGGGGCATAAACATGTAAAACACTCTGACATTAGAAAGGTTGAGTGATCAAACTCAACTTTACCAATAATGGAACTTCACTTCACTTACAATAAAACTTGAATTCATTATCTGCAATCTAATTTAACTTGACTTCCACAACAATCAAATTTAACTATTGCCCACAAAGAAGCAAATTGAAAATGGGTATGTCCAAACAGCATAAAACCAGAACAGCCTGCGAGTAACTTTGTATGCTGTTTGCTGCTCATCGTATCTAAGGGTTGGAAATGAAGCCTTTAAAACTCGAATCTAGTGAGAAGGGTTTTAAGTTATATTTAACTTTCTAAGGGACCAAAAATGTGTAAAAATACATATCTAAGTGGTAAAGGGTTAAATAGCTAGACAAGCAATTAATCTCAAGGGGGTTGGGCAGAAACGGTTTATCCATCAGTGTTTTTTTTTACTTTTGGGATTATAGGGCACTGTTTGTTTGGATTGGGAAAAATTGCATATCTTTCTTTCACTTAAATTGGGAAATTTAGTACAAATATTTAGAAATTGGGATTTGTTTTCAATATTATATTTACCAAGACTCAACTCATAGAGCTGGATAGGGAATCGTTGCAGTTAACCTACAATTTGGATTTGTTGCCAATCATTTAGGAAAAATATACTCTTGTTGACATTGGGAATGGGGCCCAATTTCTGAAAAACCCTGGGGCAGGCCATGGATAATTACTGAAAACCATGTAATAAGACTTGATCTTCATGCAATAATGTACATCAATGTAAATATCCAGGAACACAATTAAGTAAGTGGGAAAACAACACTGAGGGGTAAATGTCCTTTCTGGAGACCAGTGGGAGATAGATTGTTAGCACTTCAATGTGATGTCAGATGGATTCTGCAGGAGCCTACAATTGCAAATGTCTGGCACATGCAGGGTAAAATGTTGGTAGAAACAAAAACAATCATTGTTTTATAGAACCTTATCTTTTCATATGTTAAGACAACAAAAACAATCATTGTTTTATAGAACCTTATCTTTTCATATGTTAAGACAAGCACAGTTCAGACACCTTATGTACTTAAAAACTTTTAAATCTGAGTCTCGGTGCAAACTTTGAAATCAAAAGACCGTTTCACAGTTAAGCTGTGTCGTCCCAGACAAGCCTGTGAAGTATGCACAGGAACGACACATTCCGCTTTTATGATATTTTTGGTTTAAAAGAAGGTCTCTTCTTAGCAAAAATCCAGTTTAGGCAGAAAGTGTCGTCCCTGATTAGCCTGTGTGGACTGAAAAGGCTAATCTGGGACGACACTTAACGCACATGCATTAAGAAGAGCGCAGCCCATATGATTACTTTCCTGACCAGCTTTCTAAGAACTTCTTGAACATACATACAAAAAGCAGAAAAAGCTCATAATCCAATAATAATCATAATGCTCACAAATGATTTAAAAAGCATAAAAGACCAACAATATTCAAAACTTCAAAATGTGTTTTTTTAAATGTTTCTATTCACCAGCTACATACATGGTAACTGGCATAGCAATCAGTCCTCGAAATCTGTTCACAAGTTCTAATTGCTAAAAATCAATAATCATTTAAGGGTCTATAAGTGTAATGTTCATTCCACTAATGCCAGTTGTTTTTATTTACTGTTTTCCAATTTTGAAGTTGTTTTTTAATTTCTTCTTTATACTCTCTTAATAAATTATTGAAGTATTTAAATGTTTTTCCACATGACTTCAATAGACATTCCTACATTAAGCTTTTAACAAAATACTTCATTGCTTTCATTCTTGTTCCTGTGTACATTAGCTTACAAACAAAATTTCATTAAAGGGATCTTTTCACGCTTTGGTAAGTTGACAAAATTGTAAAAAGTTGTTTCAGATTCGCAAATTTTCGTTTTAGTTATGATATTTGTGAGGAAACAGTAATACTGAACATTTACCATGGTCTAATATAGCCATTATATGCATCTTTTGACGATTTTAAAACCTAAAAATTATAAAGCGTTGCAACGCGAAACGATTGAATAATTTGGAGAGTTCTGTTTTTGTCGTTAAATTTTGTGAAACTACGAAGATTGCTTATATAAGGTATAAAATACGTCATGTATGTGTACTCGGCAGAATAGCTCAGTAGGCTAAAGCGTTTTTACTTCAGGACTCTGGCAGGACTCCAGGGGTCACTGGTTTGAATCCTGCTCCGGGCAATGTTCTTTTCCTTTTTTTAATTTTATTCTTGATTTTTTACTGGAGCTTTTACCATCCAATGTTTACATTTATCAATATAAAGCATTTAATGAATAAGTTAAAAAATGCCAAAATCTGTGAAAAGGCCCCTTTAACTGGCATATTATTTGTATGAAGAAATACATTTTTTTAATGAATTAAAAATATAACATAAAACATAATATTATTATATGACATCTACTAACAAAAGACATGAACAGACGGATTTAACAAATAAGAAACAATATCAACAGTTGAAAATGTTTTTTAGGTTTTTGCCCTCATTATTTTCAAGGGAGTTAAGTCATATGACCCCTACAACTAATACACAATGTTTTTGTATTATACAATTCCTGTAAGATTATCTTTTAATCATACATGCTTATTTGAACCAAACAACCAGTGATACCACAATTTCTGAACATTTTCAGGCACATTTTACTGCCTTGTTTTCATGGCAACCACTTATACGCCTTCATAAACCTTTAAAATGTTCAGTTCATTCATATGCAGCTTCTATGACCTATCCTTAAAGGAATCTTGTCACGGTTTGGTAAATTGACAAAATTGATAAAAGTTGTTTCAGATTCGCAAATTTTCATTTTAGTTATGATATTTGTGAGGAAACAATATAACTGAACATTTACCATAGTCTAATAAAGCCATTATATGTATCTTTTGACAATTTGAAAACCTAACAAGAGCACCGCATTGCGCGTGCAGACCGCTCATCTATTTTCTTTTTAAAGGTGAAGGGACTCTCAATTTCAATCACAAAGGAGGGAGGGGTGGAGTGAAGAGGGGTGTATAGTGTGGGGGGTGTGGACATTTATTACATTATCTTCCAAAAATGCGGGAAAAAAAATGGAAAAAAAAAATTAAAAAAAATTCGGGGGTGGGGGGGGGGGGTGGGGGGGGAGGGGATTTTTGGGTGCGATGGTTGGACGGTATTTAAAAAATAAAATAATAAAAATAAATATTAGTGTCTTTTAACCGTTTCAAAAAAATAAAATTTGGGGGTGGGGGGTGGGGGGGTATAGTGTGAGGGTGTGGTGGTCATTTGTGAGATGATCTTAAAAATAAAAAAAATAAATTAGGGAGGGGATTCGGGGGGAGGGGGGGGGAGGGCACGGGGATGGTTTTGGTGGAGTCTATTGTGGTATGTCAGGTAAGAGTAGTTTTGTCAAAGTATCAATCAAATCTAATCATAAAAAAAGAAGTAATGTCATTTTTAGCAAAATTTAATAATTTGACCTTAAGAGTCAAGGTCATTCAAAGGTCAAGGTAAAATTCTACTTGCCAGGTACAGTAACCTCATGATAGCATGAAAGTATTTGAAGTTTGAAAGCAATAGCCTTGATACTTTAGAAGTAAAGTGGATCGAAACACAAAATTTAACATATATTCAAAGTTACTATGTCAAAAAAGGGCCATAATTCCGTAAAAATGACAACCAGAGTTATGCAACTTGTCCTTTTACTGTACCCTTACGATAGTTTGCGAGTGTTCCAAGTATGAAAGCAATATTTATGATACTTTAGGGGTAAAGTGGACCAAAACACAAAACTTAACCAAATGTTCAATTTTCTAAGTATAAAGGGCCCATAATTCCGTCCAAATGCCAGTCAGAGTTACATAACTTTGCCTGCACAGTCCCCTTATGATAGTTAATAAGTGTTGCAAGTATGAAAGGAATAGCTTTGATACTGTAGGAATAAAGTGGACCTAAACACAAAACTTAACCAAATTTTCAATTTTCTAAGTATAAAAAGGGCCCATAATTCTGCCAAAATGCCAGTCAGAGTTACATAACTTTGCCTGCACAGTCCCCTTATGATAGTTAGTAAGTGTTGCAAGTATGAAAGCAATAGCTTTGATACTTAAGGAGTAAAATGGACCTAAACACAAAACTTAACCAAAATTTTCAATTTTCTAAGTATAAAAAGGGCACATAATTTTGTCAAAATGCACGCCAGAGTTATATAACTTTGCCTGCCCAGTCCCCTCATGATAGTTAGTAAGTGTACCAAGTTTGAATGCAATAGCATTGGTACTTTCTGAGAATGGTGGACCTAAACGCAAAACTTAACCGGACGCCGACGCCGACGCCAAGGTGATGACAATAGCTCATAATTTTTTTTCAAAAAATAGATGAGCTAAAAATTATAAAGCGTTGCAACACGAAACGATTGAATAATTTGGAGAGTTCTGTTGTTGTCGTTTAAATTTACGAAACTACTAAGATTGCTTATATAAGGTATAAAATACTTAAACTGTGTATACTCGGCGGAATAGCCGAGAGGGCTAATGCGTTTTTACTTCAGACTAACTGGTTCGAGCCCTGGTACTGGCTACTTTTTTTCCTTTTTAAAATTTTATTCTTGATTTTTTACTGGAGCTTTTAAGATCCAATGTTTACATTTATCAATATATACATTTAATGACAAACTGCAAAATATGCCAAAATCTGTGAAAAGACCCCTTTATATAAGATGATATTTCATTGCTCTAGGCGTTGAAAAGGGCAAGGGGGCTATTATGTCAAAAGAGCACTTTTGAGAGCGCAGTTTTTTGTCAAAAGGGGCTCTTTCGAGCGAGTGGGCGTATCCTGAATGCTCATTGTTGCATATAAATTTGTGTATTATTAATAATGGTTAGGATATATTATTTCCCTTATAATTAAACCATGTAAATAAAATGTCTATAATAAGTAATACATTTATATCAAAGAACTACAAGATTTATGAATGATATTACGTCTAAAAAAAAATAAAAACAATATTATATTAATTAAAAAACCGGAAGGGGCCTTGGAAAGGCAGGGCGGTGCTTTGAAAGGGCAGGGCGGGGCGCACTTCCATTTAGGCATTGCTGGAGCACTGATAATATGGTTGTGAAATGTATACAAAATATATTGTGTAAAATCTTATCAAATAGTTACATAATTTATCAAATTCATTTCATTCATAAAATAATACAATATGAACATTTGATTAACCCAGATTTTGTTATTATGTGAAAATGCTCATAGAATTGTTTCGCACTAGCTGTGTGTTATTGAACAAATACAGATAATTGATGATAGGATAAACAACTTAAGTTCAACAATCATGATGAAGTGTATGTGTGTGCTATTAACAAATGGATAAACAAGAGTGAATGACCTCAATTGGCATTCTCTATTGTGAAGCAAATTATTGATGTCAACAAAGGCGTTCATGTCAACAAACAAAAACAGAAGGTTAATACAGGAAAATATACAATACCATTTCTTAAAACAAGACAAGATAAAATTGACCATTTTTTTCATACTTTTAAATATAATCATATTTAAAGGACCAATATGTAACGACAATCTGGAAAAACAACTTAAAACTCAGATTGCTAATGTAAACAAAACAAATGGTCAATCTGTCTTTTGACCTCAAGGTGTGACCTTGACCTTTGATGCATTGAAACATGTGATACATGAGACACTTAGTCTCGTCATAGAAGTCATTTGATATCTTAACATTTCATTATGAATGATGCATTTGCAGCCCAGACAGGCTTTGAATGGCCAAATTTGACATTTGACCCTAAGTGTGACCTTGACCTTTTACATGTAGATGGCCTTACAGATTTTGCACATCAAATGACCTGTTCTTGTGATGGTCATGAGGGGTAAATTACTTTAAAACACCATGATCAAATTTCCAATCTAAATTTTTTTTTATGGCTAAAATAAACTTGTGTTACCTTGACTTTTGAGATATAGTGAGACAAGACAGTCTTAAATGTGACACATCTTTTCATGATCATGTTGAAAGTTTTGCCAAGATGGTTTTACATCCATCAATATATGACAAATTTGTGGCTGAGACAGGAATGTTTAAGCTGTTTTGTTGCTAAATTTGAACTCTGACCTCTTCATGTGACCTTGAGCTTTAAGATACGACAGTCTTACACATGACATATTGTTTTAATATGGTTTACATTTTTGCCAGGATATTATTTAATCCATTTATATACGACTAAGTTATGGGCTGGGACAGGTATTTTTAAGCTTTTTCTATGGGGAAAAATTTACCTTGACCTCTACCTCTGACCTTCACTTTTGAGGTAATGAGACAGGTATTACACTCGATACCTTGCCTTATGATGATGAAAAAATTGTGCAAAGCTATTTCATCTACAAATTGCAAAGTTTCAGGACAAAAACAGGAATTTGGCACAGACAGTCAGACGCACAAAGCACCTGCTATCTATAAGCAGCCTTTATAAAAGGAGGACAAAAAAACAATATTTTCTTCACAGGTTTACACACACAACTTTAAATAATTAGTTAAAACCAATTAATTATAGCTTGACTGCATTGAAAGCCTCAGGCTAATTGAGACACTCATGAGTCTCTTTTCCAGTACCAGAACCAGGTGTCTTTAGAGAACATTGTGAGAACTCTCTCTGATAAGGCATCAAACCTATGAGCCCACAATAGCTAGACGCGCACCACTGCAACCTTCCAACAAAACATTTTAACTTGCCAGCATACAATTGCTTGCTAAGTTTCAAGATAGCACGGAAGGACACAAGCAAGTTCCTATTTACATGCTGGTTTTACATAAAACTGTCACATGTGCATTACAAGTCTAGATCAGACAGCATTTTTTTATGCTTAACTTAACCATATATTCAGTTTCTATCAACATCCAGAAACCAACCAATATAGCACCAAGCAATTTCCATCCGAGTCAATCTCCATCTAGAGGTCCTTATCTCCGAGACAGAATACAATATAATCCAATTAGGTTGAAAGGGCTTGCAAGTAGTAAGTATGTCTGATTTGCTGTTGGGTTATGAGCATAAAGTGCGCCTCGTATTGGGAAAACTTCGCTTAATGCAAGTGCGGACTGCACAGGCTAATCTGGGAAGACGGATTTTGTTATTTTTTGTTTAAACAAAGTCTCTTCTTAGCAAAAATTCAGTTACGACTGAACATGTTGTCTCATGGTTAGCCTGTGAAGACTGCACAGGCTTATCTGGGATAACACTTTACTCACATGCATTAAGCCCTCTTTTCCCAAAACGAGACTCAATTTGTCTCATGTTTTTTTCAAGACAACATTTCTCACTAAAATTGATTACAAAAAGTTCTAGGAAAAATTGTTCGTTTTATACAAAGATGTATGTCAAAATGATTTTCATAACAAATCATGTATATCTTGAAGCCATATAAGACCAACACTTTTCCAGATTAAATGGAACCTGACGACCTACAAATCATTCATTTATCTTTAACCAGATATCTAATATAGGCATCATCTGGTACACAGAACAGTTCTATAGAGAAATTTCCAATTTAAAACTGATTCAAGAACAGTCAAGACATTGAAATTATTAATTCTGTTGAAGTATTGATCTATGAAGCATTTGTATGATATATACATGAGTCTTGCTGTGTTAAACAGGGCTTAATGCATTTGCATAATGTGTTGTCCCAGATTAGCCTGTGCAGTTTGAGATAAAAAGGAAAGTGTTTTCCCTGATTACCACAGGCTAATCTGTGGACTGCACAGGCTAATCAGAATGACACCTTACCCAAATGGATAATTTAAGGCACACAGGGCTTTATGCATCTGCCTAACATGTTATCCCATATTAGCCTGTGCAGTTTGAGAAAAAAAGTGTTTTCCCTGATTACCACAGGCTAATCTGTGGACTGCACAGGCTAATCTGGAACAACACTTGACCCAAAAATGGATTAATTCCCACTTTGGCAGAGGGAGGCTCAGATGGTTCAGTTTAGCAACATAAAACCATACTAAGGGTGCTGCAAGATGTGCTATATAGATGGTTCAGTTTAGCAACATAAAACCATACTAAGGGTGCTGCAAGATGTGCTATATAGATGGTTCAGTTTAGCAACATGAAACCATACTAAGGGTGCTGCAAGATGCAATGTAGAATAAAAGCTTAGCAAGTCTTAAATATATATATATATATATATATATATATATATATATATATATATATATATATATATATATATATATATATATATATATATTAAAAATGTCATCATCATTATTCAGAGTTTTTTTCACCATTTTGGCAATGGGGCTGGGTCCCTTTGCCTTGGGAAAAATCCCAGCATTTTGACTACTGTGAAACCATTTATTTTCGTCAGCACGAAATTTCGTCCTTTTTTAAAAAAAGACTATTTCGTCAGCACTTAAATTCGTCCATTTCTGGTTTTGAAAAAAATAGCGTCCGATTTGTTTGTAATGTTGGTAATACATGTAATACGCGGTTGCGATTAAATCGTGCTGGGGAAAGAGGGGTGACACTTGGTAGTCACTTGCAGGAGGTGGGCCTTGTTTGGCATATGCCAATTAACAAGTCTGTTATTTCAGGTGATAGTAACTGTCCCTTATTATTTTATGTCATTGACACGTTCTTTGTTATGATTAGCCGATAAGTGGGACTGAATAACCGTTAACGAGTGTTTTAAACAACGAAGCCAATTGCCAATTAGTCTTTTTCCATTACAATCACGGTCAAACTGATAACAATCTTACCTTTATCGGCGCCAATTAGAGAAGGAGCGAACATTATGTGTTATAATTAGCGTAAGCTAAATAAAACAAAATTAACACTTGTGCATTTTTCATGAGTATGGGATTTAGTCTGAATGACCTTAGTTTCATTAAAATTTGGTCAATGCAGTTATCAAACTTGTTCTATTATACGAAAGAGGATCTAGTTCATTAAGTGTTTTTTTTCTGAATGGAACGCTGCATTTATTGAAAAACAACAGTATTAAATCTATTAAAAAAATGTTTTTGTTATAAAAAAACAAAAGTACGGGTTTTTATGTATATGTACAAAAATAGTAGATGCAGTTACATCCAAACAACCAAACACAAATCAATATGTTCTTTATTATTTTGTCATAAAAGCGCAGAATATATTTCAGTCAGGTGTTGATCACACATCGTCATATTTTAATTGCGTTTTATAGTATTGTCTGTAATCCGGATTCGCCGCGTGTTGGCTGTATAATCTGCAACACCCCTGACAAACACAATACACACAATGGGTAATAAAGTTGTTAACAATTAGCGCTAATCAACACTATTATACCTAAACGAAGTCGACGCATTCGATACAGCCTTATTGCATTCGCGTTTTACAGGAAATGTCAGTTGTCAGTACACTGTATAACGTACACCCCTTTGTGTCAAAACGGGATTTAACTTGAGTGTGAATAGTCGACTGTTTTATGTTCTTTGAATCAATACCATCCCGGTATCTGTACTATAAGTATACCAGTCTACAAACAAGGTGCGCGCTTCCGCATATGGGTATTCGGACGTTCAAACGGTTTAGCGTTCACGCCGTCGAACGCATTTAGCAATATAACATGTTTTTTTCACTATTTCTTTACTTGCAAAAAATACTTGTGGCTTATAACTTACCTTGCAATCTTTTTTTACTCGCATTTTGCGAGTGTGCGAGTGTTAATTTCGAGCCCTGTGTATATGCGTGGATTACGCTGGATTTAAATGCCTCATGCCTTCGGTAATTCAGTCTTATTTGTTTCAAATATGGGACATGATTGTTCGTTAGGATCTCTAATTCGTCCATCGGTCGAAGGACGAAAAAGACGAAAATTAATGTCTGACGAAAAATAATGGTTTCACAGTAAATTGGAAAATAAGTGTTGTTATTTTTTTAACAAATGCTTCAAAGCTTTAAAGTTCAGAATAAAAGTGTTTTCAATATTTTATTTACCAATAAGGTTCGACTTAAGAGCTGGATGGGAACTAAAAATTACTGTTGAGATCTTAAACAAGAGGGCCAAGATGGCCCTAGTTCGCTCACCTGACAGGAGTCGGTTCATTCAATCTTTACCAAACGTCAAACTTGACCTAGATATTGTCCAGACAAACATCCTGGTCAAGATTCATCATTATTGAACCAAAACTTTGGCATATGGAGTGTTTTTGTTTTTGTAAGATTTGACCTGGTGACCTATATTTTGAGTTGACCCCTCTTACCAAACATCAAACTTTGCTTACAAAAATAAATATTATGACCAAGATTCATAAAATCTGAAACAAACTTGTAACCTCTAGAGTGTTTACAAGGATTTTGTATAATATAATGAAAATTTGGACAATCTAAGAGCAATAATTATGGCATTAATTATGTGATATATAAAAAATCAATCTTTTCACCAAGTTTCATGATGGTTGGGCTAAAAATATGACATCTTCACATTGTTCACATGTTTTCACTATATACATATAGAGAAAAATGCCCCGCCCACTGGCGGCCATGTTTTTTCACCGATCTGGACCATTTTCAAACTCGTCTGAGATATCAATAAAACCAATGTTTTGACCAACTTTCATGATGATTGGGCAAAAATGGTGACTTTAAGAGTGTTTGCAAGGTTTTTCTATAGCCAAATAAGGAAAACTGCCCCCCCTCCCCCCCCCCCCCCTCGGCAGCCTGTTATTCAACTGACCGGAACCATTTTCGAACTCAACTCTCATAATCAAGGAAACAAATGTTCCGACCAAATTTCATGAAAATTGGGCCAAAAATGTGATTTCTAAGAGTGTTCACATGTTTTCACTATATACATATAGAGAAAAATGATCTGCCCACTGGCTGCCATGTTTTTTCACCGATCTGGACCATTTTCGAAATAGTCCCAGATATCAATAAAACCAATGTTTTGACCAACTTTAATGATGATCGGGCAAAACATGTGACTTCTTGAGTGTTTACAAGGTTTCTCTATAGCCAAATAAGGAAAACTGCCCCGCCCACTGGCGGCCATGTTTTTCAACGGACCAGAACCATTTTTAAACTCAACCAACATATCATTAAGACGAACATTTTGACAAAGTAACATGAAGATTTGGCATGAAATGTGACTTCTACAGTGTTTACAAGTTTTTCCCTTTTTTTGACCTAGTGACCTAGTTTTTGACCAGGCACGACCCAGTTTTGAACTCGACCGAGATTTCATTGGAACAAAGCTTCTGACCAAGTTTCATGAAGATCGGACAATAAATGTGGCCTCTAGAATGTTTACGAACAAATGTGGACGGACGGACGGACAGACGACGGACAAAGACCGGTCACAAAAGCTCACCTGAGCAATCAGGTGAGCTAAAAACTAAATTTGTTGGAAACCTTCAATTGAGACTAAATTGTAGGTCCCATTTGGGAAAATATATACTAAGTCTTGTTTCCACTGGAAATGGATACCGGTCTTGAACTTTAACGAAACCATAAAACATTGTTATTTATCCTCATTCTCATCCTAGTCCTCAGAATTATGACATTATTAATTGGAAACAAGATGTGTTTGTGAAACACTATGTCCCCCCCCCCATATATTTGACCTTTGACCTTGAAGGATGACCATGACCTTTCACCAATCAAAATGTGCAGCTTCATGAGATACACAATGTCATGCATGCCAAATATCAAGTTGCTATCTTCAACATTGCAAAAGTTATCGCCAGTGTTAAAGTTTTACACAAACAAACCAACAAACAGACAGGACCAAAACAATATGTCCCCCAAGTATAGACTGGGGGACATAAAAACTACAACAACATGGAGTTCAAAAGCAAGCTTAACACAATATTCTCCTAAAGTGATGCATTGACTTGGGGTTAAAGTTACAAGCGGAGACATGGTTAGAAATCATGAGGGAGGCCAGTGATCCACTTACTTCACTATCTATCAATCACATGGAAAATGAAGTGTTTCCAATGAAAATGACTGGTGTTCATTAGGAAATTATTTTGCCAAGACGACAACTGCTATTTATCAGAAGTTACAGGAAGAAATCATAGGAATACAATTTACCTTGTATACGTACACATACAAAAAGACAATATCTTGTAAATGTACAAGAAAAACGAAGTCTACAATCACTATATTAAATGGAATTGTTATAAGAAAGATGTTGCCAAAGCAAACAAAAATCTTCATGTTTATGTATGCCTTATTTTGCTTAAAAAATTCACCTTAGATTGATGTTAACATAGATTTAACACTATTATGCACAAAATATACACAACACTAAATTATCCAGGTTATAAATTACAGGAAAAACTTACCCAAAATACATGCAATAGCATTATTGTGTACAGTACTCAACTACAAATAGTTGCGGGTGCAGACCGCTCATCTATTTTTCTTTTTAAAGATGAAGAGACCTATCTCAATTTCAATCGCAAAGGAGGGAGGGGTGGAGTGGAAAGGGGTGTATAGTGTGGGGGTGTGGTCATTTATTACAATATCTTCCAAAAATGCAAAAAAAATAAAAAAGTGTTTGTCAGGAACACAATGCCCCCTATTGCGCCGCTTTGAAACATTTTTTTTTTTACCTTTGACCTTAAAAGATGACCTTGACCTTGAACTTCCACCACTCGAAATGTGCAGCTTCATGATACGCCGCTTTGAAATTTTGTTTAAAAAAAATTACCTTTGACCTTGAAGGATGACCTTGACCTTGAAGGATGACCTTGACCTTGAACTTTAACCACTCAAAATGTGCAGCTTTATGAGAACGCCCCTTTGAATTTTTTTATTTATTTTTTTTACCTTGAAGGATGACCTTGACCTTGAAATTCCACCACTCAAAATGTGCAGCTTCATGATAACGCCGCTATCTTTTTTTTTTCTTTTTTTTTGACCTTTGACCTTGAAAGATGATCTTGACCTTGAAGGATGACCTTGACCTTGAACCTACACCACTCAAAATGTGTAGCTTCATGATAACGCCGCATGGAATTTTTTTTTTACCTTTGACCTTGAAGTGAGGTATAGTGTGAGGGTGTGGTGGTCATTTATTAGATCTCTTTAATTAAATAAAATTAATAATGGTGGGGATTGAGGGGGGATTCGGGGGGGGGGGGGGGAATTATGGGGTCAATTGTAGTATGTCAGGTAAGAGTTGTTTTGTCAAAGTATCAATTGAATCTTATCATAAATAAAGAAGTTATGGCAATTTTTGCAAAATTTAATAATTTGACCTTGAGAGTCAAGGTCATTCAAAGGTCAAGGTAAAATTCAACTTGCCAGGTACAGTACCCACATGATAGCATGAAAGTATTTAAAGTTTAAAAGCAATAGCCTTGATACTTTAGAAGTAAAGTGGATCTAAACACAAAATTTTACCATATATTCAAAGTTACTAAGTCTAAAAAGGTCCATAGTTCCGTAAAAATGACAACCGGAATTATGCAACTTGTCCTTTACTGTCCCCTTATGATAGTTTGCGAGTGATCCAAGTATGAAAGCAATATCTATGATACTTTAGAGGTAAAGTGGACCAAAACACAAAACTTAACCAAATTTTAAATTTTCTAAGTATAAAGGGCCCATAATTCTGTCAAAATGCCAGTCAGAGTTACATTACTTTGCCTGCACATTCCCTTATGATAGTTAGTAAGTGTTGCAAGTATGAAAGCAATAGCTTTAATACTTTAGGAATAAAGTGAACCTTTCAATTTACTAAGTATAAAAAGGGCACATAATTCTGGCAAAATGCATGCCAGCGTTATCTAACTTTGCCTGCCCAGTCCCCTCATGATAGTAAGTCAATGTACCAAGTTTGAATGCAATAGCATTGATACTTTATGAGAAAAGTGGACATAAACGCAGAAGCCGACGCAGACGCCAAGGTGATGACAATAGCTCATAATTTTTTTTCAAAAAATAGATGAGTTTAAAATGTCTTGATGATGGGTATATAAAGGATGACTCAGACAGAAGAAATCAATTTAAGATCAAGGAAACTAAAATAATAAAAGGTGAAGCATCAAAGAACAAAAGAACATGGTATTATTATAAACAAGTTCAATTAATAATGTAAATGTCTCAATATTGCAGACATAATGTTGCCAGTATCAACTTTCAACAGGAACATTTTAGACTGTATGAATATTTAAAAGTATAACATGCTATGGTACCCTTTGATTTGTGCTTGAACATATACATTTTAAAGATTTTGTGTTCTTTTTTTGTTCCTTATGTTCTTGACTTTGTTGCTCTATGTCTAAAGGGCTTTTGCTGCTATATTTGCTGTAGTTATGACTTAAGTAATATATCTGCTATGTTTCGTGTTATGACTGTTAAAACTGAAGTATTTGCTGCTGTTATGATTCATATATCTGCTATGTTTCGTGTTATGACTGTTATAACTGAAGTATCTGCTGTTGTTAAGACTGTTTAATAGTCACTGCTATATTTGTTGTTGTAATAACTGCATACTGCTTTATTTGCTGTTGTTATGACTATAATAACTGCTGCTAATTTGCTGTTTTTATGACTTCTATAAATGCTGCTTTATGTGCTTTTGTAATAATTGTTATAACTGCTGCTTTATTTGCTGTTGTTATGACTATTATAACAATTATAATACATCTGCTATATTTGCTATTGTAATGAGTAATAAAACTGCTGCTGCTATATTTGCTGATGTTATGACTATACAATTATAACTGCTCCTATAATGCCTGGTGTTCTGACTATTAAAACTGCTAATATATTTGCTGTTTTTATGACTTTAATTATTGCTATATTTGCTGTTGTTATGACTTTTATTATAACTGCTGCTATTCGTGACTTTTCAACTAAATCTGCTGTTCTTTTCAAGCTTTATTGCTAGAGCCTTTAATGCTGAACAGAAAACCTAGTTCCATGATGAAACTGGTTTTGCTGTCATGGTCATCATTGAAAGTCATAGTGCTGCTCTCAATAGTTACCCGTTGATTCCCAACAACTATCACACAAATAAAGTGTTAGACTCCCCACATTTCTCAGTCACAAAACCAAATATCCCACCAATCAATAGCACCTCATATCTCTCATGGGGAGAGATATTCTTGCACTGCAAATACAGGCCCCTATGCACTTGTCTCTCATTTCCCTTGGATTTATGTGAAGCATCAGGCAATAGCAATCAGGCAGTAAAAAGATTCCTGCAAATAAAGCTGCAATTCCAAAGACTCAGCAACTAGTTTACCCACAAACATGTTTCTGCTTAAAAACCAACGATATACAATTTGGAAATAATTAATTAATTTGGAACAAACATCTCTCTGAAGTTCCATAGAAAATTAACAGTTAATAAATATCAATGGTCAAAAATTGTTTAAAATATTATATTGCGTAACGGTCACCTTTCATTTCCTGGTCTGATCAATAGCTATCCCAGCATTCAAAATACTCCCTTGGTAGTAGATTGTACAGAATTCAACACAAACTAGCCTGTAAGTAAATTCTATGTAAATTGATATTTTGTACAGAGTCTGTACAAAATCTGCCCAGAATCAAGACAGAATTCATTTATTCTGTACAGAGAGTGCACAGACCTAGAATCTGCCTCAAAATCAGTACACATTTTTTAAGCAGAATTACAAAGAAGCATAATTGTATCTGTACCTATTATTATACCAAACATAATTTAAATATTTTCCTTTTTTAAAGTCAGATTTTTAGCACTCTGCATTTTAGCAAGACAGAATTTTAGTACTTGTTCAAGAATCTGGAACGACACTTTCGGCCTAGACTGGATTTCCCTTTAGAAGAGACTGCCTTTAAAAGAAAAACTCCATAAAAGCAGAAAGCATTGTCCTTGGCTAGCATGTGCTGACACTTTGTAAAACTTGCATAAAAGGCCCAGTTTTCCCACAGCATAGCTAATTTATATTCTGTACACCAATTTCAGCAGAAAAACAAAAAGCAAACATCTTAATCTAGATTGCAGGCAGTTTGTAACTCGAGGGAAATTAAAACTATTGTAGGTGAACATATAACTGAGTTTGATTGAATTTTCAAGACCCCTGAGAATGAAAGAATAATCGCGTGATCACCTATAATTCCAAACATTGAAAAAATATTTGTGTCAAATTTGGTCTTACAACGTCTAGGTCTTACCATAAAGAGATAAATGAGATTGGCTGAAGGTAGCGTGTGATGGTTTTGTGTAACATAAAAATGACAACCCAAGAGATGAATGCGATTGGCTGAAGGATAGTTTCAGTTCCGGTTTTCGTGAAACATAAAAATGACAACCCAAAGTTTTGCAAAACTGAACTGTTCAACTATATACTAGGTTAGGTCAACCTTAAAGTGAGACTGACTGATATTGATGGATGAAGAATGGCCAAGAGAAATATAACATCGCTTATTTAGTAATATAAGAGAGGGATAAGACTTGACTAAACCTTTCTAGGCAGCCAATCTCAAATGTGACCCCAAAAACAACATTGTCTAATAACAAACATTTAAACAATGTCAAACACCATGTTAATTTGAAAACTTGAAACTTAACAATCATGCATGGTTGACTGATTGACCAAATGTAAGACATTGTTTTAACATAATAGGACAATGTCACGGACAGGCCATTTGAAGGTGTCACAGCCTCAGTCAGAGAGTGATATCCAATTGGTTTAAGATTGAAAGATTAATTTGTAAGTAAAATTGTACGGACAAAATACAGTGGGTTTTTTTTTTTGGGGGGGGGCCAAATTTGGGGTCATGATTCACCACATTCCAAATTTCAACAAGAGCACCGCATAACAATGGCCACGCTTGGCTGCGGTTGCAGTTTTGAATAAATGAAAGCTTGTCAGAATGTTTTATTTTTTTTTAGAGGTCACAGTGACCTTGACCTTTGACCAAGTGACCCAAAAATGGGTGTAGCATGTAAAAACTGATCAAGATGCAGCTACATATGAAGTTTCAAAGTTGTAGGTTGAAGCACTTTGATTTTTAAGAGCCAATGTTCAAAACCTTGACAAAATGTCAAGGTTTTAGCATGACGCGAACGGCAGACAACAGGACGACGGACACAAGGACAGACACGAAGAGCTGGCTATGACAATACCTCGGGTTTTCTCTGAAAACAGCTGAGCTAAAAATTATATTTTTTTCCCAAAATGACAGCCTTACATTCCCAGATTCAAATTTTAAAAAAAAGTTGTTGTTTGAAAAATCGCAACATTTTGTTAATCTCCCTATATACAGTTGAACCTGAGTTAATATAATATTGAAAAATATATATATTCTCAATATTATCAATTTAAAGACTTTGTAAGCAAAATAACAAAACACCAATTTACAAAGGTTTATCAAAATTATGGGATTTCTCCTCATCATTGAGTGGAAAATAAAAGTTAACATGACTGAATGTTTCAACTACATAATTTATACTCAATTAAACTAGTTGCAATAAAATGATTGCACGCACCAGCCCACACAGGTAATTTTAATGTAACCTTTAATATTTAAAGCAGGTCAATAAGTGCAACACTTTGATGATGTAAAGGGTAAAATTTAAAGCCATGAAGGGCATATTGATGAAAAATACTATCATATGCTTTTCCTCTTTCAGGATCAAGTTTTTCTCATATTTCAACATTTTAATGAAACGTGCTTAACCCCATACTCGTTTTTTTTTGCATGTGCAGTAAAGTGTCGTCCCAGATTAGCCTGTGCAGTCCTGCACAGCCCAATCTGGGACGACACTTTCCGACTAAACTTGATTTTTGCAAAGAAGAGACATTCTGTAAACGAAAAATACCATAAAAGCTGAAAGTGTCGTCCCTGATAAGCCTGTGTGCACTGAACAGGCTAATCTGGAACAACTCATTACGCACATGCATTAAACCCCCTTTTCCCAGAGCACGGCCCATATATATTTTCCCAAATGACATCCTAAAATTCCAATTGAAGGTTTACAAAAAAGTTTTTGTCATAAATTTAAACATTTAGTCAATTTCCCTATTTAATATATAAGTTGAACATTAGTAAATAATTATAATACTGAAATTATTTCATAATTAATTTTGAGGAATTTGTAAGCCAGAAAAACACAACACCAATTTCCAAATTTCCAACTGAGAAATAACTCTTTAGAGAGATACATAATTCTACATAAAATTGCTGGAAGTTGAAGATAATTTAATATTGTGCCCCATGCAGTACCATAATATTCCATCTGCATTCTTTTTACATAGCTGATTACATGTTCTGGCTCCCATGAGACTATAATAAACTATAAACTCCAAAAATTTCAGTTTCATGTTTAGTCTGATGGTTGCTATAATTATGATGTATGATCAATATAAACAAGAAATTCATAAAAGGTTTCAATTTATCAATTTTTTCAAATAAAACAAATTCAAGACACGATCAATAGGATTTAAAAACGTTTATTACTTACCTTTTACCATTAAGATACATATTTTTACCCATTTGCTGTCCCTTACAAAGTTAAATTTAATTTAATACCTTTCTTATTAGATTCAAGTTTTTAAGGCTTCATTTCCAACCCTTAGATACTGATGAGCAGCAAACAGCATAAAACCTGAACAGACTGTGAGTCACTAGCAGGCTGTTCTGGTTTTATGATGGTTGCAAAAGTAATTTTCACTTTGCTTCCTAGTACAAACGTATAGAAATTCGTCGGTATGAAAATTCGTGGTTTAATAAAAAAACAACTATTTCGTTGACACGTAATTTCGTGGATTTCAAATTTTCGGGGAAGACTTACCGTCATAATTAAACTTTTATTAAAATAACCAGATTTAAAACGAAGCATAATCTGCTAATCTGTGTTGACAGCGAGACTTGATGTTAATGTGCACTGAAGCATGAATGTGTTGCCGATAACTGTCGATAAGAGCAATAAAGCGGCCCACTTGTGGGTCCCCGATCGCTAATTGCCATCAATGTTGTTTTGACAATGTTTGCAATCCTCATCGCAATCGGTCTCCTAGTAGTAACAATTGAGTAATAAGGTCCCCAAAATGCACGTGTTAAAACCTATGTCTCTTTTAACTTTAATTTGCACTATAAGACATGTGATAAATCTGCAAACTGTTAATTTGACGACGTCACGAAAAAGAGAACAATTGTTGATGTACAGTTTAAAAACCGTTCTTGATTTAAAAAGTATTATTACCCAAACACTTTACATTTTCAATTCGGAAATGTTATTTAGTCAAATTATAGTGTAATGTGACCAACTGAAGTAAAGTAACTATTACAAAAAACAAATATCTCGGACAACCGACCACAAAAGAAAATGTCGGAAATAACCGATTCGGATTAAAAATGTATACCTAATCGTTGGTACTTGAATTCGTGGTTCAGCGGACCAACGAAATCCAAGAAAATTCGTACCCCACGAAATTTAATGGTTTAACAGTATTAGGAAAAGAGTTAAATTGTTTTATTTATGTTTACTTATTATTTTATTAATTTTATTTCAAAAGAACATAATTATAATCTGACAATATTTCTATGTATTTTACACTCAGTAGAACAGACATTAGGTACATGACTGTATAATTACATAATAAATCTTCATCTATATAAATAAGTGATTCTTACATATTATAACAAGAGCACCGCCTTGCGGGTGCAGACCACTCATCTATTTTTCTTTTAAAAGGTGAAGGGACCTATCTCAATTTAAATCACAAAGGAGGGAGGGGTGGAGTGGAGACAGGTGTCTATAATCTGCTGCTTGGGGGTGTGGTCATTTATTAGATTATATTCCAAAAATGCAAAAAAAAGGAGAAAAAAAAATGGAGGGGGGGGGTATTTTGGGGTGGGATGGTTGGACGGTATTTCAAAAATAAAATAATAAAAATAAATAAAAAATAATATAATAAAACAAGATGTGTTTGTGAAACACAATGTCCCCCCATATGATGTTTGACCTTGAAGGATGACCTTGACCTTGTGAAGGATGACCTTGACCTTTCACCACTTAAAATGTGCAGCTCCATGAGATACACATGCATGCCAAATATCAAGTTGCAATCTTCAATATTACAAAAGTATTAATAAAATAAGTGATTTGGGCCACATATATTTGACCTCTGACCTTGAAGGATGACCTTGACCTTTCACCACTCAAAATGTGCAGCTCCATGAGATGCACATGCACGCCAAATATCAAGTTGCTATCTTCAATATTGCAAAAGTATTTATAAAATAAGCGCTTTGGGCCACATGTATTTGACCTCTGACCTTGAAGGATGACCTTGACCTTGACCTTTCACCACTCAAAATGTGCAGCTCCATGAGATACACATGCATGCCAAATATCAAGTTGCTATCTTAAATAATGCAAAAGTATTCATAAAATGAGCGATTTTTGCCACATATATTTGACCTCTGACCTTGAAGGATGACCTTGACCTTGAACTTTCACCACTCAAAATGTGCAGCTTCATGAGATACACATGCATGCCAAATATGAAGTTGCTATCTTCAATATAACAAAAGTTATTGCAAAATGTTAAAGTTGGCGCAAACAGACCAACAGACCAACAGACAGGGCAAAAACAATATGTTCCCCACTACTATAGTGGGGGACATAAAAAAAATTGTCAAAGTATCAATCAAATCTAATCATAAATAAAAAAGTTATGGCAATTTTAGCAAAATTTAATAGTTTGACCTTGAGAGTCAAGGTCATTCAAAGGTCAAGGTAAAATTCAACTTGCCAGGTACAGTACCCTCATGATAGCATGAAAGTATTTGAAGTTTGAAAGCAATAGCCTTGATACTTTAGAAGTAAAGTGGATCTAAACACAAAATTTTACCATATATTCAAAGTTACTAAGTCTAAAAAGGGCCATAATTCTGTAAAAATGACAACCGGAGTTATGCAACTTGTCCTTTACTGTCCCCTTATGATAGTTTGCGAGTGTTCCAAGTATGAAAGCATTAGCTTTGATACTTAAGGAATAAAATGGACCTTAACACAAAACTTAACCAAAATTTTCAATTTTCTAAGTATAAAAAGGGCACATAATTTTGTCAAAATGCACGCCAGAGTTATCTTACTTTGCCTGCCCAGTCCCCTCATAATAGTAAGTAAGTGTACCAAGTTTGAATGCAATAGCATTGATACTTTATGAGAAAAGTGGACCTAAACGCAAAACTTAACCTGACGCAGACGAAGACGCAGACGCTGACGCCTGAACGCCGACACCAAGGTGATGAAAATAGCTCTTTTTTTTTTTTTAAAATAGATGAGATCATAACAAAACTTAACCTAATTTTTATTATAGTGTTTTTCCCAGGCCATTTTAGCGTGGCGAAAAGCCACGCCGCCCTCACGGATCGCCACGCTGCCTATTTCAAAGGCAAATTTCGCCACGCGCCCTTTTTTTCAAAGGCAAATTTCGCCACGCGCCCTTGTGGATAACATCTTTATTGCCTTACGATCTAACTTGGTCCGCAAAATCAGCTTCCTTGATTGTCTGTGACGCTCCGACTGTGCTTGATTTACTCAAGAGACGTCAACGTCTAATCGACTATATTTAATTGAGCAGATTTAATCTATAACAGTTCTCCATTTATAGGTAGGTCTTACTGACTGCTCCAAAGCTGTGAATTAGTCATGCGTGAATAACCCAGTGTCAGTATCAATAGATAATGCCGGAGGCTATGTTATACCAAGCGCACTTTTCGATCAATACTTATACTCCTCCCCGATTTAATCATTACTTCGGAGACTTTTGATGAAAAACTCGATGTTATTCTCGTGGAATATTGTGCTTTGCATGCATTATTCAGTTATATTAAAACATATATTTTTACGCATAATTACATTTAAATTCACAAACAAATTTATTCTTTATTGTTTTCGTCTTTAAGATAATTAGATCTAATTATTAAAATAATTACTGAGACGTATACCAATTTAACAAAATGCGAATCGCGTATACGATTTAACGTTGCTATGCGCACCTGTCGCTAACATCATTTGACATTTTATCAACATGGCGGACTATACAGAATTAAATTGTGACTCGGCAAAAATGGCAAATAACGTCGTAAACGATCAAATTAACGATGGAGATTATACATTAAGAAGGAATTAATGAAATGTCTGTGATAAGCAACGATGCATAAAAATGTTTTATATAGCAACAGCATTATTTATTTATTTGTAATCTACTCGGCGGATGTATGTCACGGAAACGAGTGTTTGCATATTGTTAGCGATCAATTTACTCGCAATGTTATTTTAAACATCTGTCGAGATTATTGTTAGACAAGGGACAAAATTGTCACAAAACCAGGTTTTTATTGTGAAAAAAAAATCTGATAAAGGGAGAAAACTTAAACTGAACTTTTGAAATGAACAAACAAAATTAACCCCCTTTGTAAGTTTGTTTTTAAAAAAAAATCTATTTTCAGTCGTGGCGACCTTGACATTGGAGATAGTTACGTGATTCTTTCGTGCGACATACCGTCCCATGATGGTGAACAAATGTGCCAAATGATTTTAAAATCTCACAATGAATGACATTGTTATGGCCAGGACAAGCTCATTTATGGCCATTTTTGACCTTTGAACTCAAAGTGTGACCTTGACCTTGGAGATATCGACGTAATTATTTCGCGCGACACACCGTCCAATGATGGTGAACAAATGTGCCAAATGATTTTAAAATCTGACAATGAACGACATAGTTATGGCCCGGACAAGCTTGTTCCGCCCGCCCGCCCGCCAGCCCGCCAGCCAGCCAGCCAGCCAGCCAGCCAGCCAGCCAGCCAGCCAGCCAGCCCGCCCGCCCGCATTCGCCAATCTAATAACCAGTTTTTTCCTTCGGAAAACCAGGTTAAAAATGGGATAAAACAAACATCGTTTCATTTATATGTTAGTGGATCTGTTTTTAGTCAGATTCATATGCATATATTGCTTTATTATGTTTGTCGTGCTGTACAGTTTATTGAAACAGCATGGAACTTAAATGTACATTGTAAGGTAAATATATTAATATAAATCATAGTAAGTTAAATACGTATATTACCATTAAATGTGCTTGTTTATATGTTATTTTTTCCACAACTGCTTCTGATGCGATTACATGTTTCCCCGTAATTCAGGTATTCAGGGAACGTTTTTGCCCTTTTTTGCCTAAACTGCGCGCTAAAATGCCCTTTTTGAAAGTAATGCGCCATGCCCCTTTGCCCTCCTGGGAAAAACACTATATTATAATACATATGTTATCAAACAGCACAGTTTTTTTTCTTTTTAATCACTATTGTATTATATTGTCAATAGTTGTATATTGCAAGTTATTCACAGCCAAAGGTAAATAATGTATGCAAAGCTCACAATAATAGGGCAATAACATTGTTCATTTTATTTGGTGGTATTGAGGGGGTGGCAATAAATGCTGATATTCACTCAAGTGTGATGCAGATGTAAACAGCATCATGAGACATACATTACAAATCAGATGCTGCATTACAACAGTTACTTTAACTCATCATTTTTCTGCACGGTCGCAGTTGACTTAAATTGCGAACACACTGACAAACCATGTTTATGATGTAAATACAGTGAAAAATATTCTATGTGTGACGTTCTATCACATTCATTACAGAGCTGTATTAAATTGTTGAAGCAGAAAATGTCATATACATGTATCTTGGTGAGCATGTATGGTTAGAAATTAAGTGAGTCTTGTTCTGATAAAACTGGGCATAATGCATGTGCATAAAGTGTTGTCCCAGATTAGCCTAATCGGGGACGACACTTTCCGCTTTAATGGTATTTCTTGTTTAAAGAGATTTCCCTTTTTACCGAATTTCTACTGTAAGCGGAAAGTGTTGTCCCTGATTAGCCTGTTCGGACTGCACAGGCTAATCTTGGACAACACTTTACGCACATGCATTATGCCCAGTTTTATCAGAATAGACATTTTGTACAGTCATCTCAAACAGATCCATTTTAACTTGATACATTTACTCAAAAATTTCCTGAAAGTTGTCCTGCAATCATTTTGTTACTGTAATCAACATTTCAAATAAGTAAGCTTTATTGTATTTCAAAACTTTAAAACAACAAGAGATGTGTTTGTCAGAAACACAATGCCACCCTACTGCGCCAGTTTGAAGCCATATATTTGACCTTTAACCTTGAAGGATGACCTTGACCTTTCACCACTCAAAATGTTTAGCTCCATGAGATACACATGCATGCCAAATATCAAGTTGCTATCTTCAATATTGCAAAGTTATTGCAAAAGTTTAACCAAAAAGTTTAACCAAGGTTAACATTTGGAGACAGAATGACAGACATGCCAAAAACAATACACCCCCCCCCTCGATCATTCGATCCAGGGGCATAAAAAGGATGCTGCACATTTTACTGTAATTGGCTTACATTCTATTAATCCTTAACCACTTAGATACATATTTTCACGCATTTGTACTCCCTAAGAAAGTTACATTTTATTACATACCTTTCTTATTAAATTCAAGTTTTAAAGGCTTCATTTCCAAACCTTAGTTACTGATTAGCAGCAAACAGCATAAAATCAAAACAGACTGAGAGTTACTCCCAGGCTGTTCTTGCTTTATGCTGTTTGCACACCATTTTCACTTTCCTTCTGATGGAAAAATGGTAAACCCATATAAAAAGAAAAGAGCAACGTCTTGGTAAAGCTCTTGACTAAACAAAAATGGAAATAATGACATCCTCAGACAATAGTTTGAGAGAAGATTGCAATCAAGTGTGGCAAACCTGCCAGGGTGTTTTGAACTGTTACTCAAGAGAACCTTTCACAACTTGCCAGTCCCAACCCCCTACCTATGTTTGGCCAACTGTGCACTTCATCTGATCAAATTGGGGCAATTAAATGATGAACACTTTAAATAGTACAGTTGCAAATACTATCTAAACTCAGCTGCTGTTAAAATATTGTAAAACTATAAACAGACAGTACCTGTTTGTTTAACCCTTACCTCTTAGATACGTATTTTTAGGCATGTGTTGTCATGTGTTGTCACTTAGAAAGTTAAATTTAATTTAAGACCTTTCCTAGGAAATTCAAGTTTTAAAGGCTTCATTTCCAACCCTTAGATGCTGATGAGTAGAAAACAGCATAAAACCTGATCAGACTGTGAGTTACTCACATGCTGTTCTGGTTTTATGCTGTTTGAACAAAGCCATTTTCACTTTTCTTCTGAGTGGGAAAGGGTTAAAGAAACATTAAAAACAATGTCAATTAGGAATGGTTTACACTTAGTAGAGAAATAATGACACTGAAAGGCCATATGAGCCACGCACTGGGAAAACTGGGCTAAATGCATTTGTGTTGCACATGCAAAACACTTTCTGCTTTTATGGCATATTTCTTTTAACCGTTTACAACTTAGATAGGTATTCTGACATTGGAAAGTTCAATTTAATTAAATACCTTTCTTACTAGACTCAAGTTTTTAATGCTTCATTTCCAACCCTTAGATACTGATTAGCAGCAAACAGCATAAAACCTTAATAGACTGCGAGTTACATGCAGGCTGTTCTGGTTTTATGCTGTTTGCACATAGCTATTTTTACTTTGCATCTGAGTGGGAAAGGGTTAAAGGAAGTCTGTTCTTAGCGTAAATCCAGTTTAGGAAGAAAAGGTTGTCCCTGATTAGCAGTCTGTGTACATGCATTAAGCCCTCTTTTCCCAGAGCAAATCTCATATATAATAAATTAATACACTCCAATGCACCAAAATCCTGCGAAACTAATAGTTATGAACAAAAACCTATTCTAAAAGATCAATGTGGCATAATGATCAATCTGCGCTCAATTTCATTCAATTTAACTTTTTTTGTGCAATTTGCCTGTTGTCAGAGAAGAGGCAGTGCAGTCTGATGCGCGGTATCAACTGCTGCCAGACAGTATTGACCCATGATTCACTAGATTTCCATCTGCAAAACAGCAGTGACTGCTCGGAAACTGTCAATGGAGGGAGTGCACACTAACCATTAAGGATGCATTGATGGTTTGTGTTCGTATGTATTGTCTTCACAAATGTTTTTAATAATGAACTATGAATAAATAGAGATTCTGAGAATGAAATTGTATTATTTTATTTTTTATACATAAATCTGTCAATGTCAGATATACGTTATGATGAATATCAAGGAAGGTTTCCACAAAAGGAAATGTTTAATGAGATATCTTGGGAAATTCGATTAAATTCAACATTTCTCAAGTTCAAAATGAAGGACCCAGTCTGAATGGTTATTTTAGGCGGTTTAATGAAGAAAAATAAATAAGATGGCATGTTAACCCTTAACCACTTAGATATGTATTTTGATGCATTTGTAGTCCATTAGGAAATTAAATTTAATTAAAGACCTTTCTTACTGGATTCAAGTTTAAATTTAAATTAAAGGATTCATTTCCAACCCTTAGATACTGGTAGCAGCAAACAGCATAAAACCTTAACAGAGTGCAAGCTACTCGCAGGCAGTTCTGATTTTATGCTGTTTGCACATTGCCATTTGCACTTGGCTTTTGAGAGGGGAAGGGTTAAGCAAGGATTAAGCAACATGAGCCATTTTCTTGGCAAACTGGGCTTAATTCATGTGTGTAAAGTGTTGTCCCAGATTTGCTTGTGCAGTCTGCACTGGCTTATTAGGGACAACACTTTTGGGGGTTTTATGGCCTTTTTCGTTAAAAGGAAGTATATACTTAGCTTGCTAAAATTCCAGTTATGGCAGAAAGTGCAGACAGCACAGGCTACGGTAGTCTGGGAGGACCTTATAATGCCTAGTTGTTCCAGAATGAAGCTCATATGATGTTACCCTATTGGACCCAAATTGGAATGAAACAAGAGATGTGTTCGTCAGAAACACAATGCCCCCTACTGCGCCGCTTTGAAATATTTTTTTATTTTATTTTTTACCTTTGACCTTGAAGGATGACCATGACCTTGAACTTCCACCACTCAAAATGTGCAGCTTCATGAGATACACATGCATGCCAAATATCAAGTTGCTATCTTCAATATTGCACAAGTTATGGCCAACGTTGAAGTTTTTTTTTCGGACGGACGGACAGACTGACATACTGACGGACAGTTCAACTGCAATACACCACCCTACCGAGGGCATAAAAAACACAGTCTTGTCTTGAGATGTACAAGTCCGATTCCTCTAGTGAAACTAACTCACGTGTCTCAATCAATTGTGCTGACACACTGATTCTTACAACAAAGTAAATTCTTTATTAACATAAACATCACTCATGTTAATCCCTGGAACAAACAAATAATGCAGGCAAAAGGCTTAACTGAGATTCTGAGGCATTTGTTGTTATCTTTTTCAATGTACATGAAATGCTTCACCATATTTTTTCAAAAAGTAGAAAGGTCAAATCCTGTTCATTGACCAATAGCTCATTAACCTTTGGTCACTTAAATGTATAAGATAAAAACGTTGTAAAATTGACACCCATGTATGTACAAAACCCTGTACACTGAAAACTGACCATTACATCTTTTCTTGCTAACCACATGTCAATAACCATAAAACAACCAATACATTAGTTCCCAAATTCACTAGTTAAGGCAAAATTCTATCTGATCCTTTCTAACTGACAGAAACAATAAATTACTTTGCCAAATACCTCTAAATTTCCCCAAACCAAATGCCCCAAAAATACAAGGAACTGTGAACAAACTGGTCAATATTGAACATGCAAGTCCACTGTATTGAAAGGAAACTGTTCCATTACTACAGAATATATTGCCTTTTTAGATTAACAAGAGGGCTATAATGGACCTAAAGGGCTTACGTAAGTTCAAGTATCAAGCATCACCAATTTCCAAAGGCCAGACCTGGTGATCTAGTTTTAAGCACATTTGCTCTATATACAGGGATGGCCTTGATATTGTCAAGATTATCATTCTGAACATGTTTTATCAATATTGAATCATAATTATGTGGCTTCCAAAGGTTTTGGACATGTAAGACCCAGATTCAAACTTGGCTTATGTATTGTAAAGAAAAACATTTTAAAATGTGGCCTCTAAAAGGTAAATACTTCAGTCGGTCGCTGTGGCTTAGTGATTAAGGCGTCCGCCTTGGGATCGGGAGGTCGAAGGTTCTAGCCCCATGGGAAGCGTTTGTTTAAGGATGGATGTTTGTCATGGGACTTGTTCCAATATAGCCGGTTCATGAGCCGCGAGCTAGTTAAAAATTCACGGTTACCGACTTCTATCTGCCTGGCGCCTGGCATAGCGATAGGAGTTGGGAGGTACATGGTATACAAGCAAAAAGTGTCTCATAGGTCAAATTGCCTGGCCCTTTCAATAGGGTTGGCACTATAATAAAAAAGACCTTCACCTTTTATTTCAAACAAAAAAGTAGTAGAGTGAAAAACACCATTTGCCTGATGCAGAAATTGATAGTTGAGACACTAAAGTGTATATCTTTCAGTTTTGTTCCACAAGTCGCATCAGGCACAAATGTTAGCATAATTCTAAATTGTGAATTCTCAACATGACAAAACAGTGGTCAATTGACAGAAGAAACCATTAATAGCCTTAAAATTATACAGTAGAGTTCAGTAATTTCAATTAACATTCTCAAATGCCCACCAGAGTTTCCACCATAAATGGAACTGTACAGCATTAAGACTTCACTTGTCAGCGGAGACACAATGCAGGCCTGGCAATTAACCCTTTCAGTGCTGGAACCAAATTTTGAAGGCCTTTGCAAACAGTTTGGATCCAGAAACGTGGCGTCTCATCAGGATCCAAACTGTTTGCTATTTTGATAGTATTCTTTGAAAAAAAATCGAAGAAAATGCTAATTTTAGAAATTCAGCAGACGACATTTTAGCAGATGACAAATTTCCCAGCATGCCTGGCAATTAAATCAGCTGGACACGATTGAATGATACAAGAACAATTTGAACCTAATTTCCTGGGCCAATATTAACATCATAAAATCTCCAGGAAAAAACAATCTTGGACTTAGGAGGGGATCAAACCAACTAAGAAAACAATAAACACAGACAAATTATTATCAATAATTTGTATAGAGAATTTCTAGGATTATTGGTATCATGTGATCATGGCTACAGCCTCCGGAAACTCAAGGTTCCCAGCCTCAAGGAACAAGCAGCTCTTAGGGTTCAAGCTTTGTCCAAAAAATTTCTTACATGAGCCATGTTCTGAGAAAAATGGGCTTTATGCATGTGCATAAAGTGTGCCACTTTCTGCGTAAAGTGGATTTTCTTTTACCGGTTATGTTCTTATTGAAGCACACTTCGCGTGGTTTTTCAAGACCCTGCAGCATTATTTTCGAAATACTTTTACCTATTCCTCACATTTGAACAGTGTGACATTTTCATTACCTGCCGCTCACAACATTGCTTAATCCAATCGTATGACATAGTCTGCTGCAGACCAGCTACATCATGATGTCCAATTTAACGCAAATCAGCCGAGGATCCCATTTTATTTGTCATCAACTTAAATATTTCCCCATTAAGAGACGCTCACCATTAAATCCAGTTAGACCCAGTATTTCGTGACTTTACTGTGTCTAGTTGATAAGTATTTATAGTGTGACAAACAATACACCCGAACACTCAATACAATACAGTTGACGTAATCAGCGTAAAGCGCCACCCATGACAACGTTCTTTCACGCAGCTGCCTAGCACCCAGTTACAAGCAGTTCTCTTGTATATATATCAACAAAATATATAATCAATAGTGAACAATTTAAATGGTAATTGCCTAACAGAAACAGTGTACGTCGTTCCATTTTGTTTTAAAATAAAATGCATAATTATCGTACGTGATCAAGATCACCAAGTTTTGATACTACGCACTACAGTACAGACTATGTTTGTCTGTAATGAAAAAGAAATAAAACAAGTCTATATCTCTATGATTCATCATTCACCTGTGCTGACTACAATAATTATTTTTATTGTTGGTTTGTAACCTACGTAGTTTAATCGCACGGTAAAATATTTACGTAGTCCAAATTTTTGACGCTCTTAAATATTAAGCTACTTTTTATATGGGTAATATTTGGAGCGTACAAAGGGTGAAAGACCAATTATGTGGTGGGAATTTTTTGTTCTTTGTCTATATTGTTGCGCAAGGATTTTGTGCGCAACATTCAAGCCCCGATATAAGACACTTAATAACAACGGATTGCAATAATATTTACATACCTGTGTAGATAATTCATTTCTCGATAATGTTCCGTAAAAATTATGTAATGACACTTTGAATTTTGCACGCCTGAGCAATTTAAATCCAACCACTATTCAATTTTTCAATATCTCTCGATTCGCTCGCTGTGTAGATATAAATCGATAACACGACCTCGATGTAAAGCATCTGGTTTAAAGTGGAAGAATAAACAGCATAAAATACAGTTTGCTTTCGTCTGTTGTGGTGCAGCGCGTTACATAGTAAACCGATGTTATACTTTTCTTGATTAATTTAGCATTGCTTTTTTTCTAAATTGACAATTAAAAAGTTCTGAAATAAATTACATCTTTTATTTTTATACTGTACATAAATAATATTGATACAGATCGTACAGTATACCGTCCTTTGTAACGTAGAATGTAAGTACATAAAACAACACAGACAAAGGTGCGAAAAAGACATGCATAAACACTTCCTGAAACTTAGAACAGTGAATAGAAACTGCACCATATCTGTTTTGAGCATATGCTTATTAAATCGACAAAGTTTGGCATACTAGATCTAGTTACGTAAAAGTCGGTGTTAAAAGCTCATGTTAAATAAAATTACGCGTACACGTTACACCGTAATGCCTTCTTCTGATTGGTTCATATTTAAATCAGTTTCATGACATGGCTACAGGTCAGTGATTGTTTTGCGATTTAAGCAGAAGTTTAACTGAAGAATTTATGCCTTTCTAACTTCGAATCGACGATATTTGATGTAAAAATGAACTTCTGAATTAAAACTGAATGAGTTGGTAATGTTATTTTGCAATTTTACGCAAATTGATGAAAATTTAAACTTTCTGGTTTCCACCACAAAAAAGGTCCTTCAACGATGAGACGTTCCAAAGAATTTAGCCCATATAAAAAGTATCTCTAAATTCTTTGTGCATCTTATAAATGAGACTACATATTTACGGTGTCATCTTGTTGCAAACAAAATGGCCGCAAAACGATGTTTTCAGATGTTATGTGCCACTTTTTAATGGATTACGGGCTACATAAATCTTATCTTATGGTTCTGATAAATTTGGATGAACCCCAGATTAAGATGGCCTGCGCGTCTATTAGGGCATGAGCGTCAATAAGGACACAAACGGTAAATGAAAAACTCCATAAATGCTGATCGTGTGGTCCCTAAATGCTAACTGCACAGGCTTATCTGGAACTTAACTTTATGAACATGCATTAAACCTAGTTTTCACAGCATGTGGCGATGGAGTAACCACTAGGGTTAAATGATGTTTTCGGTGCATTGAGAATTCTAAAGAAAATGACCTTCCAATCCATAATTTGAATATTCCATACTATACCAACCAATCATCATTTGAATTTTGTAAGTTTTTTTACAGATGACATCTTATAAAAGTGTTAATTATATAACTTTTTGGTGAAGATTTATAATGCCAATTGATAATGTCACCACAGCTTTTGCCTCTAAAACAGTTCTGTAAATTAACCCATGCTTACAATTTGTCATAGTAGTCTAAACATACAACTTTGTGATACATAGATATAAATTAACAAAACTACAACTTAAAGGCTCTATAAAGGTGAAGATCAATAATTATTTACCGATTTTTAAATATTTTTTTCATATTTTATTTATAAAGGTTATCAAAAAACAATATATATATGCTATTGGACATTACAATAAAAAATAAGCCATACAACTTGTATTGAGCTCAAAATAAAGTGTCCTCCAAGTCAATTGTGTTTACAAACAATCAGTTTATTTACATCGCTGTTTACTCGGAAAAGAGAAAGTGAAAGTGACTCAGGTCACCAAAAATATAACGATGATTTTTAACGTTGTCCGATTTCACCCACAAAGTAGGTCTCTTCTAAATGGTTAAAACGTTTGTAGTGATCTAATAAGTTACTTTCTGCTGGTTAAAACTTGTTTAAAATAGAATTAAAATTGAATTTTCATTTGGCTATTTTTAGCATATGTCACCGCTCTGAGGCTACACATCACGTTAGTTGCAAAAATGTAAACATTTCTTCCAATTATGAAACGGGTTTATCTTCCATAATTCTTTACAACTTGTACCTAAGCTGTTTTATTAGCAGTTTTTATGCAAGAGTAACTGAAATCCGGTAAAAATCAGACCAGTTGATATGCATAATAATTGGATTTGTCACCTTTATAGAGGCTTTAATACAAGTACTTGTTTTACTAGACAAAAATAGTTCCTGCATTTCAAGTCCAGTTTTATGGACAATACGCTCATTTACTGATAAAAAACCTACATAATAACTTAATACATGTACTTTTACAATAAATACCATATGAAAATATTTATTCCATTGCAAGCCATGACTCAAGGATACTAAAAACCATGCTGCCAATATTGCCAAATTACAGCTACAAATTTCCATTTAGCCACAAGTGTTCATAATCATGTTCATAATCACCCACAATATCTCCAAAACAATAAGAATTCAGACATAAAGAAGGTAAATTTTCGCTCTGTCACTTTTGAGCCAGGAGCTCTGGAACAAGTAAAACAAATCCAATTATATTCATGATGGGGTATGAAATCATCATTGACAGAAGCTATTATAGTGTTATATCCATTGGAGTAAGGGTTATCTCCGGTTCTTTCAAAACCCAAATTTGCTACGCTCTTATGCTATGGCTATGTGCAAACATCATAAAACCAGAACAGCCTGCGAGTAACTCACAGTCTGTTCAGGTTTTATGCTGTTTGCTGCTCATCAGGCTTGAAACTGAAACCTCTAAAACTTGGATCTAGTAAAAAAGGTTTTTTAATTATATTTAACTTTCTGAGGGACTACAAATGCGTGAACATACGTATCTAAGTGGTAATGGGTTAATTTATAAGGGTTCAAGCAGGGCCATTGCTACACTTTGGGGGATTGGGGCCGGGGTCCTTAGAGGGAGGAATTTCGTGTCGTTTTGGGCGAAAAGGGGGATTTTTAGATCTTTTCACCAACCATTTAACACTTAACATTGCTACATTTTAATGTAATTTACATAAATATACATTTAATCAAAGGTTAATAGCACGATACCAGCTGGCAACATAAGTATAAAAGTAAACAAGAGGGCCATGATGGCCCTGAATCGCTCACCTGACTAACCAAATACAATCCCAACCCATTTTTTTTCAAGATAAACATTCTGACCAAATTTCATGAAGATTGGATGAAAACTGTGACCTCTATTGTCTACATAAGGTTTTTCTATTATTTGACCTAGTGACCTAGTTATTGACCCAAGATGACCCAAATACAATCCCATGGTTCAAACAGAAATCTCAAACCTAAATTCAAGCACTTTTTAAGGGCTTTTCAAGGCCAAATTTTCATTTTCAGGGCCGATAACAGTAGGTTAGTTTCCTTTGAAAAATGCATTTTCAAGCCAGATTAACACAGTAAATCTCATCTATTTGCTCTAACACATTACACTTATTCCACAATAACTCATACATGTTATTTCTAGTTATTACATACAAATACATGTTATCAATCCTTAACTCAAGGGTATCACATATGTATTTACTTTTTAAATTGATTACCAACAAACACATTGTCTCTTTCTATGCTCACATCAAACAGACTAGCACATGTCTGTTTTAGATTAAACAGTTTTAACAATACAATGTAGTACCTTCCTGTTTTACAAAACAACACATCGTAGGAATCCAGTTTGCTTCTCAATTTCATGTTTTCTTTGTGGGTTTCCCCTTTCTCGTGGCTTTTCAAAGCGCTTTCCCCCATCCCCCTGACATCAATACAGATCTCACAATGTGCTTTTCAAATGTTATTTGCTTTCTGTACCCAGGAATATTCCAGGTTAACCACCCTGGTTTGAAACGACACTTCCCCATCGCTGTGTTTTCACTGGCGAAAATTGATCACAATGGAGAACCTCTGACATAGCACACATAATCTGTTACGTGTACACATAACGTTTCGTACTTAATAGAGAATGAAACTTATATTTCGTACTCAACTTATATTTCGTACTTAACTTTTTGCGGGAAGGAATTTATGATAAATTTTCATAATATTTCCCTTAGAATGATTTAAAAGTTTATAATTAAAGTGATGATAAAAGTAATTTTGAGCAGAAATAAACATTTTCAAGGCTTTTGTACATGAAATAAGCACTTTTTCAAGACAAACCTTTGTTCAAGGGCTTTTCAAGCCTAGGACTTGTTTTCAAGCACTTTTCAAGCCCTGTGCGAACCCTGAATCCCAACCCAGATTTCATCAATATAAACATTCAGACCAAATTTCATAAAGATTAGATGAAAACTGCAACCTCTATTGTCTGTACAAGGTTTTTCTATTATTTCACCTAGTGACCTAGTTTTTGACCTAGTTACCTAGCTTTTGACCCCAGATGACCAAAATACTATCCCAACCCAGATTTCATCAAGATAAACATTCTGACCAAATTTCATAAAGATTGGATGAAAACTGTGACCTCTACTGTCTACATAAACAAATTGTTGACGGTTTTTCTATTATTTGACCTAGTGACCCAGTTTTTGACCTCAGATGACCCAAATACAATCCCAACCCAGATTTCATCAAGATAAACATTCTGACCAAATTTCATAAAGATTGGATGAAAACTGCGACCTCTATTGTCTACACAAGGTTTTTCTATTATTTGACCTAGTTTTTGACCTAGTGACCTTGTTTTTGACCCCAGATGACCCAAATACATTCCAAGTCAGATTTTATCAAGATAAACATTCTGACAAAATTTCATAAAGATTGGATGAAAACTGTGATCTCTACTGTCTACACAAACAAATTGTTGATGGACGCACACACACACGCACGCACACACAACGGACGCCGGACATCACACGGTCACATAAGCTCACCATGTCACTTCGGGACAGGTGAGCTTAAAAAAAAAAGTGTGGATATTTTTTAGCTGAAATAGGGGAAAAAAGTATACTATTTTAAGGGGGGAATGGGGCCGAATTTCTGCCCCAAAAACGGCCAAACGAGGGCCCTGTCATGGTGCTGTAATTCAAACAACAAAATGTGCAGATCAGCAGTCTAGAGAAAATGTCTAAATAAAGAATACTGCCACAAAATTATATATATCTGCTATTACAAACTGAGGTTTGTGACAGACAGATTTGACAACATACAATTTATGCAAACATGATTTATATCTGAGAATTTGTAACATGTCTGAAACACCAATCTTATTGTAAGCTGTACAGTTACACTGACATCTATCCAAATTTCTTTGGTTTTCTCTAACAATATATTTACTTAAAATTGAACATTGCATAGATTTAAGTTATTTAAACTCATGACTAGCTTAATATATAAAATTACTATACCTGTCTTATACTATAAATATATTTATCTAACCATTATCATTATATAGGCTGTTTTATGTTAGTAAGTTCATAATGTGGTCATGTGAACATATTTTTTGTGATTTTTCTCACAGAAAACTGCTGTTCATGTTTTATGTATATTTAAAGTATTTTGTGTAGTGTTGAACTAAAAGTATAATAAGATTTCTTTCACCACTTTTTCATGAACAATGACTGCATTTTATAATTTTCACAGTTTTAAACAGCATTCATGCACACATGGACAGGTTTGATTTGCAGAAAACTGTAACTGGTCATTTACTGTGATCCATTATTTTGCTTATCCCCTTAAGTTATTGAGTTATGACCTTTCCAACAAGTGCATATATCAGCTGCAATTGTCATGGGGTGAATGGGTTCACAGCATGATGACCTGTCACCAAGGTGACAGATTGGACAACAAGCAAACTGGTCTGTCAATGGTCACAAAAGGCCATATTGCAATTCAATGTATAGAATTGACACAGCCATAAAATAAACACAAGTTTTCTGGAGCATCATTTTATCACAATCAAATAATGTTGCTCATTACCCACATAAACTAGAGGGTGGAAAAATTTTAATATTTTAAATTGATCAGTTGGATAAACACTGCTTCATCATATGACAAAACAATAATTTATATATATATAAATCTTCATGATGCTTAAAAAGAAGAAACTACAAGAATACCACAATAAAAACTTTACATAAAGGTATACATGTCAATATGATTATCCTGTAACATTACCATCTGCAGACCCATAATGCATTGACTGTGCATGTATAGAAATTGTTCTGTTTTACCATTTAGGGAATGGGGCTGGGTCCCTTTGGATTAAGAAAAATCACATTTTTTTATTTGCTAACAAATACTTTGAGCATAAAAATTGAAAACGTTTGTTTTTGTTATTTACATAGATTCAAATTTTAGAGCATGATAGGCAAATCAACTAAATGTTAAAAAATCAAATAAATGTACTTTTTGGACACCTTCATTGAGAATTTTAGGCTACAATAGGTAAAAATATTTACTGTTTGAGATTTGGCTTAGGGCCAAACTTCTGCCCTAAATTTGACCCACAAAAACACTAATTTGTATAAATTTAATATAGAGTTTTGTCACGCAATTAACATTACTTAAGAACTCAAGGACGAAAATGTTAAAGGACACAAAAAGTTACTAAGGAACATTTTACTCACTATATAGAAGAAGATGAAGCAAAATCATATGAGATGCATGTAGATAGAAAGCTAATAACTATAAAACATCGCAGTTTCATAGAATTCTAGCCAGTAAGTGAAAAAAGAGCATCAGCAAGAAAATTGGATAAACAGTCTTAAGGACATATGGACAAGGAAATTACTAAGAAAAATAAGAACTATTTAACCCATTTTGGCCTAGCATCTAGAAAAAAGGCCTTGGCAAACAGTGTAGACCCAGATGACGCCGCATCATCTGGGTCTGCGTTGTTTGCTTAAAGAAATTTCTGTAAGAAATATTCAAAATATAGAAATAAATATACTAGACATCCCTAATTTTGAAAATAGATTGATCAAATTTAGAAGGATTGGAGAGTCCGCTGGGCATAAATGGGTTAACTGTCACAAATCAGAAAATCATCATAGCAAACATTTTGTTCAGACAGCAAAGCTTACAAATGGAACATCAGCATCAGCTTGCATGTGATCAATACCTCTGTTACAGAACACTCATCTCTCCTTCTTTGATCAATATCATGTTTCCAAAATAGTTTGTTATTTATGTTCACATAAGACATGCGAGTGAGTCCGGCTTACGGCAATATAAATATGAGCAACAATTTGGGAAAACTGGGTTTAACGCATGTGCACAAAGTGTCCCGCCAGATAAGCCTATTCCTGAATGATATCACAGTGATATATCTATGGAATGTCCCTGTGTGCAAGAACAGTGTAAGACACTGAGCTACAATTCAAATTCAACATGTAGGTTCAGTTCCATGAATAAGGTCACTGTATATCTATGTCAATTCTACGTGATGTTACAGGTTTCTGCATGTTCTGATATTACAAACCTTAAATTCAATTAAAAGAGGAAAAAATATTATTTTTCATAGACTGTATTCTTTAATTTGTTATTTTACTCAGGTACACACATTTCAGTATCAATAATATTGCTTGAAGCCCTGTTGTATCTTCCCAGCGACCAGACATTTAATTCCCTGCTGTAATGTAGTCAGATACGATCATCTTGCATATTGCTATGCAATACAATGATTTCAACAATGAACTGCACTGCAGGTATTTCTGTACAAACTATTGTAACCCTTATCCAAATCAGTCACTTGCAAAGACACTCAAAGCCATATCTAAACGAAACAAAACAATAAGATGCTATGTACGGTGTTAGATTTATGTACTGGTATATCTTTGCATGAATCTACAAGAGTCTAAATCTTGACAATCAAGGTTTTCAAGACATCTTCTTAGTTATAGAAGGATGACATTGTTTTAATTAGCTACATTAAGCTGTCACAAAATACAGAATAAAAGATTATTAATGTTTACTATACCGTCTTAAATGTGATACCACGGACTCCCACACCTTTTGACACAAGAGCTGTCTCCATAGGATGACATATGCCCCCAATAAACTCTTTGATAGAAATTATGAGCATTTTTCGAAACCTAAACGCATTTTTCAAAACCTAAACGCGGACCCTAAGTTCAAGGTCAAGGTCAAAGGGGTCAAAATTTGTGTGCCTATGAAAAGGCCTTGTCCATATACACATGCATACCAAATATGAATGTTACATCTGAAGCGACATAGAAGTTATGAGCACTTTTTGAAACCTAAACGCAAAGTGTGACGGACAGACAGACAGACTGACAGTGCAATCACTTTGCTGATATTAGCTAAAACACTGATAGGCTGGTTATAAAACCGATATAAGAAACAACAACATCATCTAGTTATAAAACAGATATTACCAGGACTTGTCTGTATTTTTTTACACAGTCAAGTAATAAAAACAAGGGACAAAATTGTCACAAAACCAGGTTTTCATTGTGAAAAAAAAATCTGATAAAGGGAGAAAACTCAAACTGAACTTTTGAAATGAACAAACAAAATTACCCCCCTTTGTAAGTTTTTTTTTTTTTAATCTATTTTTAGTCGTGGCGACCTTGACATTGGAGATATTGACGTGATTCTTTTGTGCGACACACCGTCCCATGATGGTGAACAAATGTGCCAAATGATTTTAAAATCTCACAATGAATGACATAGTTATGGCCAGGAAAAGCTCATTTATGGCCATTTTTGACCTTTGAACTCAAAGTGTGACCTTGACCTTGGAGATATCGACGTAATTATTTCGCACGACACACCGTCCAATGATGGTGAACAAATGTGCCAAATGATTTTAAAATCTGACAATGAACGACATAGTTATGGCCCGGACAAGCTTGTTCCGCCCGCCCGCCAGCCCGCCCGCATTCGCCAATCTAATAACCAGTTTTTTCCTTCGGAAAACCTGGTTAATAAGCACAAACATGCAAGCTTTGCACTGGTAAATTAAAAACTTAATTTTGATTCTCAGTTTCATTACAATTTTGTAGGCTAACCCCTGACATTTTCTTGGTTTGAAGAAAAAAATAATTTTGGATTGCTTGGTGGAACTTCTAATTTAAAGTATTTGACAGGAATATTTATTATGCTACACCACTTGCTTATATCAAACCATTTGTGGTTATTGGATTGGTTTTTCTGGAGTTCCATTGCTTTCTACATTGAATCTCATAGGAAAATTCATTGGCTGTTTGCTTTATTTTTTGTTACAATTTCTACCAAATGGAGACTAAAGGTAGTGGTATTATAATGTCAAATTACGCTATATGTTCTGTTAAAAAATATATCATAATTGTTTGTCTTCATATTTGACATATGTAACTTTAATCAGTTAAACTGAACTGAATGATCAAGTCATAATGACTAATTGATTGTTTTAAAAAGTTCTACAGCACAGTGTTCTCTTACGTTTTTTATCACTGATTTTTGACATGAGAGGTGCTTGATTAAATCATTTGACTAGACATAATAAACATTGAACAAAACCGGCATTCCACTAGCAGGAGATGAACAAAGTCCTGTTAACAGTTATATACAAAATAAATGGCTGTTTCAATTATGCATTTGAGGTTCTAATTTGGGGAAAATGACTATTTTGTTAGGCTAAAAAAATCCCAAAATTTGACCCTAAAAGTCAATACATGTATATACTTACGTGTCTTGAGGGTGGTAGAGAATGGTCTGGGTCTTGTCCATGTCTGTCACACATTTTGTGTTCAACTCTATCTCTGCAATATTATATATTCAATATTTCAAAGTTTCAAAATCTAAAAAATGTTGAAAAGCATGCTGGAAATAAAAGCTTGAGTAACAAAATATGGATTGGTTTGTGAAAACAATTTTTTTTATGAGATTAGATTAAAATATTTAAGGAGCAATAAACATAGTGTGTGCAAAAATCTAATTACTTTATGATTTAGGCTAGTGAGTAAGAAATACAAAAAAATTTGGACAGTATCAATTATTCTTTAATTATTTACTGTATAAAATTTCAGGTTAGTCCAACGTGCATCTTAGTAACATCTGTTGGAGAGACTTCCATATTTTGAAATTATAATGTCTATTTTATATTTATACAATTATGTCCTTAAGAATATTCATAATATGTAAACTGGTAGCTGTAAACAAACTGGGTCAATAGTAAAAACAAATTTATGCATGAAAACTATTACGATGCTGTCCGGTAATCTTGCAATGTAAAGGCTCAATTGGTTTAATAACATGTTCTTTTATAAATTGACAACACAATATCTAAATTTATTATGAAAATAAGAAGTTCATGTGCTTATTAACACAAAAATATCTGATTAATTCAATGAAGAACTGTCCGATTTGATTTCAAAACAAACATGACTCACCTCATTTTAAACTATCACAGTGTCCGATCATCTTGCACACTTGGTGTAATGACCTCATTTAGGCAAAATTGTAGACATATGAAGTCCAATTATTGACAAAAAACATTCCAGAAAATTATTAAAACAATCAGTTTGTAAAACCATTCAAATTCAATGTGTATTAATAGCTGTATTTCTTTGATGTTGACTGTTGCAAAAGAAACATTAAAATTTTTAATTAATTGATTTCTAGCGTGAAAAAAATGTTTATACATAACAGGTTTAATTTTACAACGTTCACGCTTCCATAGTTAACAGAAAATATCAAAACTAGGCCATTGCGCATGCGGAGATCGTACCAAATGTGGTTTGACAGAATGACGGGAAATGATGACATATGTTGATTGATTAAAAATACCATAACTGATCGGATATTAGTGCAATTACACGTTGGATTTATGAATTCTTAATTTAAAGTATAAAAACGCTAAAGACTGCAGGGAACTTGTGATTCATTTCAAATTTATCGTAAGTAGGTCAGTGTTTACGATACATGTACAATGTATAGGGATGACGTATCCGGTTTTAAAATATATTGATCAAATTTAATTTTGCATGGAATACATTCCTTTTAAATCCGTGAATTCTTAAAAATGTGAAATTCCATCTTTCATCACTTAAGAAAACCATTCGTCGTCTGCGAAATTCGCAAACTGCAGAGTGCGCAAGATTACCGGACGCGCAAGATTAACTGAATGACATAAAGATCTTTGCATGTGTATCTAATGGGCTGTAATGGCAAAAGATGTATTTATTTGACATAACCTTATTTTTAACTGAAAATTGAACTTGCTATATGCTTGAAAATACAATTTCAAAAATGTCAATTGTGTTCAAGTTTTTAAGCAACAATTAACAGTTTATTAGTCAAAGCAAACTTAATTAAAACGAATTCAAATGTGGATTAGACACTTAATTTACCATCAAAATTAGGACCAAAAGTTTGATTACCTGAAAATAATTATATCATCAATCATTATTGCTTTGCTTGTAAATTTAAGTTAAACTAATAATATGTATGTATGTTAAAATAAATTATTTTTAAAATTTGTATTTATTGTTATATTTTTATTACAGTATTATATAATTTTGCATTAAAAATAGCCTCATGTTGATATTTTGTTTCAATTTGTGTATTTTGTGTTATATTATAATCACTACAATAAATGACACATTTGTTAAGTAAAAGATAATCAATTAGAACCATTCATAGAGTTAGCCGTGTAACGCACCTCTGCGATTGACAGGTCTCACTCGAACAGCAACCTGGACCTTGTCCGTCGTCATGGCAAATGGTGCAGATCCCCCTCGGCACAAAAATCAACCAAAAAACGTTAATCCACCACTTAAACGCAGTTGTACAAACTTTCAATAAAATGGAAGACAATAATTTATGAAAATGCGTAAAAGTCACGGCCATACAAACTCTCCGGCCGCCATTTTGCATTTAGATGAGGTGTAAAATACGGCACATTGAGGAAGATAATCGGACTGTAGCGGTCCGTTTCAGAGCAGTTGTCTCCCTGGCATTGTTCATAGTTTCCAAATATTAACAGTTCATTATTTCATTGGTTATATATTTCTTTATTTCAATTTCATTTGGTAGTTATTGTTTCTTAAACCTCTTAAGTAGCACAAACGTCAACCGGCATGAGGTGACCTTACGGCGAGCTTGCGGCGTTCACTTTCAGTTCTTCCGCAAGATCGCGTTAACCCATTTATGCCTAGCGTCTTAAAAATGCCTTGGCAAACTGAGTATACCCAGATGAGACGCCGCGTCTCATCTGGGTCTACTCTGTTTGCTAAAAGGAATTTTGTAAGAAATATTCTAAATATAGAAATAACTATACTAGACATCCCTAACTTTTGAAAATAAATTGATCCAATTTCGAAGGATGGGAGAGTCCACTAGGCATAAATGGGTTAATGAAAAGCTGTAAACATGAAACCCCATCCCAAACCCCAGCCCACCCCTACCCCCTGCGTACAGACACCATGTGTTCACACACAGCGTTGTTGGTCACAATCAGCTGATAATTAATAACATTAATCTAAATAAAATTGCAAATATCAGTAAGCTACGACAAATGTAAAAGATGAAGATATGCCATAGTATGGTCGACCTACATACTTTAGTGGAAGGGAGCAATCGTATGCTTTTAGTGACCGCAATAACATCGTAAGTAACTGTTAAGTGTGGTAAAAGGTGGCCTATAGTAGCTCGAGAAGACATGCCTCCCCGGCGAGTTTAAGGCGGGGATCTGTCGACGCATTAGTGTACTAAGACCTCTGTGGCCTCTGTCGATATTGGAGGCACCAACATGCACATCCGAGAAACTCAAACGAACCACCAACAGTCACAAAAGGAAGTTGTTTGATCTTCCCCCTTCAAGCGTCGGTCTGTTCACGAAAAGCGGTCAGCTACCCATGGGGGTAGGGGCGAACACACAATCTCACGTGACTACAAATGCGAACGACCACAACTGTGTTGACCAAAAACGTCGAGTCAAGTGGTTTTTACCGGTAATATTTGCAACCGTGAACATTTTGAAAAAATACATACTGCAATGTGCACTGTACGTATCGATATGCCCCTTTCTATCGTTACATCGTATGTGTTCCTATCAAATAAACTTTGTGAAAACAAAAAGACAACTTTCCCGTCGACGATGCCAACGATCACACTTTTTGATAAAATATTTTTTTCTTTTTTTATATAAATGTCGACATCCTTGTTAGTTAATCACTACAACCTACGTAAATAATTAAAAATCAAAGCGCTGAAGGCACTGAAGTTGTTCGCTATTGCATAACTTAAGACGATATTCATTTTTGAAAATTAATCGCAAGTTTGAAATGAACACACGCCATTCAAATTTATAAAGTCATAACGCACGGGTCGAGCTTTGTGTGCACTTTTTGCCATCCTATTTATTTCATAGAGATAACTTAGACAAAATAACAACAACATGGCTCTTTTTGGACGTTATTAAAGCATCGAAAGTATGATGAAAATGGTAATGAGAACTGAATATAAAGACAATTTGCAATCACCATCATATTACATCAATATTGTTGGAATATCGCATACCTATCTCACTAATAGAGCACTAATGCGCTTTTTCGTCAGAACTGTTTTACTCAGCTTTTCATCTTAATGACTTACATAACGCCAACATACACGCATGAACATTTTCGAATATTTCATAGGCTGATTCGAGATACAACCTCTGAACTACATCACTGAGTCTGTGCTCAGTGCAAAGGATGTAGCACTGTTCAGTGTAAGGAATTATGGACTACCGGTACTCTCTGAATGTTTTAACGGCACAAATTGTTGCCTAGTTACAATTACGCGTTAAAATCCATCTAGCATAATTTCAGTTTTGCTTTCAAGATGAGAAAATAATCATTACCGATATAGTATAGTGTCACGATAAGAGGAAATCGTTTAATTATCCAACCACGATGTTTGCCGTAGTTGGTCAGCACGTCTGGAAATCGTTCCTGAACGTCTGGATAGGCTGCCATTATTAACAAGTTTGCCATTTTGAATTCAATTTTGTATCAAAAAGCATTGTGCTAAAATGTACCATTTACAATTCGCAATGAGATTTTTAATGACCCTCGTCATGCGAAAATGGGTCTTATTCCATATGCGCCCATCATATATATAGCTCGCTCAGCATGCGCATCTCTCAAACTGGTCAGGAGATACATAATGAGACCATAACATATTGTGTTATTTTATAGCGAACAGCATCGCCTCAGACCTGACTGCGCAAATGCACATGTTGGGTTTAACAAACGCTGGCCGAAACGCATAAGACCAATTTTCGCATGACGCGGCTATGAACGTGTGATTTAAATGTGTCGAAAGAAAACTGTGTTTAAATCAAATATTAACATACGATATATTTCGAGAGTGAAGAAATATACTCATAATAAGGCATGTGAGGACACATATGATGCGCACTCCCGTAGTATATTTTTTATCTACTTACACTAATGTGTGGTTTGACAATGATAACACACATTTCATGCGTTGAATATGCAACTTACAAGTGAAAAAAAAACACACAATGGTTAAACTTTTGTTTTCATTTTATTTATTCATTTAGAAGAGTAAATTGCAAACTTTATTTCAAAGTCAGCATATACGCCGACTACATTTTTGAATATATTTCTTGTTATATTTAGTTGTTTTCGGTATTCGCGATTATAAAGCATTTTTGAGTCTCTAAAGTATGCCTGTAGTAATTGGTGAACTCATGTCCAAAATTTTATAAATTAAGAACTGTGAATATAAACAAGCTTTAAAGGGGCCTTTTCACAGATTTTGGCATTTTTTTTAACTTATTCATTAAATGCTATATATTGATAAATGTAAACATTGGATCATAAAAGCTCCAGTAAAAAATCAAGAAAAAAATTAAAAAAGGGAAAAGAACATTGCCCGGAGCAGGTTTCGAACCAGTGACCCCTGGAGTCCTGCCAGAGTCCTGAAGAAAAAACGCTTTAGCCTACTGAGCTATTCCGCCGAGTACACATTCGTGACGTATTTTATACCTTATATAAGCAATCTTCGTAGTTTCACAAAATTTAACGACAAAAACAGAACTCTCCAAATTATTCAATCGTTTCGCGTTGCAACGCTTTATAATTTTTAGGTTTTAAAATCGTCAAAAGATGCATATAATGGCTATATCAGAGCATGGTTAATGTTCAGTATTACTGTTTCCTCACAAATATCATTACTAAAACGAAAACTTACGGATCTGAAACAACTTTTTTCAATTTTGTCAATTTACCAAAGCGTGAAAAGATCCCTTTAAAGGGCCGTCCAACATATTTTGGCATGTATTGAAGCTTGTCATTAAATGCTATAAATGCTTTATATGGATAAATTTAAACATTTGAACTAAAAATCTCCAGTAAAAAAACAAGAATACAATTTAAAAATGGGAAAAAGGGAACCCTCAACAGGACTCGAACCACTGACCCATGGAGTTCTGGAGTACTGGAGTGAAAAGACTCCCGCCTAGCCCACTCGACCATAATCGCTCTTGCTTGCCGCCGATGTAATTTTTAGCTATGTAAGCAATCCTTGTAGTTTCCCAAATATCGAATCGCGTCGTACGACGCTTTTATCTGTTGGAAGGCCACTTTAACCTCCTACTAACCTTCTACTAATGCGTTGAGCTTAGTGCTCGATTGGTCATTGTCAGCTCGGCTACTACTTACGTGTACCCCGGGTACACTTCAGTATACTTACATATACCCCGGGTACAGTAAATATACTTAAACGTACCCGGGAATTTTTACGCTAAATCGGTAATTTTTTAAATTAATTATTTTAATATTTATGTCAATGTCAATTTTCTGTTAAATGGTCTCTATATTATCGAAACTCATGCTCACAAAGCATGTTGATACATTTAAAAAAAGAAGTTTGTTTCGTAATTACTGTAATCGGTAGCGCGTTTTACGACATCGGATTTTGGGCGCATTGTGTACACACCGGTCTTACTAACAATAACGTAGTGACGTCACCATCTATGTATAGAATGATTTTGGGCGAGAATAAAACTCGGGTACAGTCTAATGTCGACCGGGTACGTTTTAGTATTTTGACCGTACCCGTATACTAACATGTACCCGGGGTACACACAAGCAGTACCCGAGCCGACAATGACCAAGTGAGCGTTGCGCTCGAAAAAAAAATGCGTAGCATCCGTAAATACAAAAGGTTGCCGCTATCTGTTGAGAACAAAAGAACGTTTACCAGAAATCCCCGCTGTAGAAGCATGAACGAACTATGCTACGAAACAGACCATTTGTATTATTGTTATAATTAATTGTTTGTTATATCCGGTTTAAGCGATTATGGGGCATTTTTGTTGTGGTCTATCGTATCGCTTAAGTTATTGTTGAACTCATGTTCAACGTTTTATAAATTGAGAATATAAACAAGCGTAACCTTATACTATTGCGTTGTTTTCACGAATCTATTAATAGCCTCAGATTATAAATGACCTGTCCTTTAGGTGTATGTGAGAGCAAGGAACGACAACTCTGCGTGGAGATTGCCGTGCTCCCTTGTTTATCGACAGCCGCATCTATTAATAGCCTCAAATTATGAATGAGCTGCGACGTCATGAAGACGCAGCAGAAAGTGGACTATTTTAATCATTCATAAACAATCTCTTCCGCGACACGTATAATACAATCGTTCTTTATTGATTCTATTCTATATAAGCTCCGTTCGAAACTATTACATTTAACACGATATTCATATAATGTTTCCATTTGTAAATGAATATAGTTGGAGAACTCAAACCTGTTGCATAAATTATACAACTCTTTCTCGCGCGGATACGGCGTGTGTGAGGTTATTAGGCTCTCCAAAGATAAGGCGTACCAACTTGAATTTTGAGCAACGACCTTAGGTGGTCGCTAAGCGACCAACAAAAAAATGAAAATGATTACATAATCTTAGTAGCAATAGCACTATGAAAATTGTAAGTAATTGTTTAATAGGAGAATGCCCATACTCTGTGATCATCCATGGAAACAAAACCATTCGTATGTTTTCAGGTTTGGCATTTTAATACACTTGAACTTCGCTCTGGGAAAACGAGGCTTATTCCGTGTGCGTCAAGTGTCGTCTTAGATTAATTGATGCAAACCACACATGCTTATCAAAGACAACACTTTCCGTTTAGATGGTTTGTTTGGGGGTTAAAGGACTCTCTTCTTAACTAAAATCCAGTTTAGGCGGAAAGTGCACATGTCAGACTGCACAGTCAAAGCTTGGACGACAATTCACGCAGATGCATTAAGCCACGATTTACCAGCAATCGACTCTCGAGCTCGCTGCAGTTTAAAAGGAATGCCAGTAGCTGATAGCCCACGACAGTTGAGTAATTTTTGGCAAACATTTCAGCTCCGCCATCCCGAATCTGTCGTGGGATTGTCGTAGGATTGAAAGAGCGAAACAGGCGTTGACAGAGGATTCCAAACAAATGATATCGGTGCTAGTAGCAAAGTACCATATTCACACTGCACTGTTTCATTCTCAGGTGCTTTTCAATCTCGGCTGATAATCCTCTTCACTTTGTCCATATCCGCGCGGGACTATATAATTATGTCGCGTTCTGAGAAAACTGGGCATAATGCATGTGCGTAAAGTGTCATTTGAAAAATACCATTAAAGCGGAAAGTGTCGTCCCAGATTAGCCTGTGAATTTTTTGGCGCACATGCATTTTGCCCATGTATTTACAGAACAAGACACATATAATACCTCCAGTTAGGTCTTGTTTGCATTGCTGATTTTTATGTAGTAGTATAATATGAGTTATAGTTTGTTTGTGTGTGTTTTGTGTGTGTTTTTTTCTAGGGCGGGGGTTGAAATAAACAAGGTTAATATCTTTCGATTAATGATACGACGGTCTTGCGTAAATCGCCATCGTGTGGGCACTATAAGGACCTGTGCTGACAGTGCTTGCCGGAAGCATTCACGGCGCACGTGCAAATTACACACGTGGTTACCGCACGAAACGGGCTGTGCGTTATGTGCTTCGTAAGCATATTTAAGCATTTTAGAAAACCGCAATTCTTCACACGATATTGTATTTTTTTGCCTTTTTGTGTCGCGTTGGTTACCATGGTAAAATTTAAAGAAGAAATATTTTTATCTACTTTTTAAATCGCAGTTTTGGTTTTGTTTCCATAGACGAAACTCTTAAACCAATTATCAAAATCATGATTTATTTCGTCCTCTTTAAATGAAATTGTGTAATCAAAAAAAAACTGTTTATAACATTTAAATAAATTGGGATTGTTGATAAATTCGACCGGAGGAACCGACACAGCTTTGTTCAAGTCTCAAGAGACGGATAAATTAAAGGGTTGCAGACAATCATTTTATGTTTATTTTAGGAACTAGATATCTGAGCTAGAAAATAGAAATGACAATAAGTAAATTTTTCTGCAAAACACATGGCGTAACATGAATTCATCTGTTTCGCAGGCAGCCAATTTTTAACAAAATATCAAACACGAGGAGGCCTTGAAACTTACCTTCACTTTATTGTCAGGACACATTCAGATATTTCTTGGAATAAGTGACGAAAAAACAACAAGAATAATGTAAACATTTTGCTTCTTGAAACAAAGCGCCACATTTGTATGTGTAAACATAAAGTGAAATTTCGACCATTCAATGACTTGAAAAGTCAGCAAGTTGCGAGGTACGAAAACGAGTCTCCACGTTGTTACCGGTAGTCGTAAGAATCTTGATGCAATGGACCCCATTTAAAGTATGTTAACTAGCAATTGGAATCATGCACATCACGTTTGTTTTGTTTGTCAAATATATCTCAAGAACCGTTTACAGTTGTATTAGCGAATGGATCTATAAAGACCCTTTTAGGAGTTTTAGTGTGTACACTGACAAGGACATCTGTGTCTCGTATTTATAAGCGCTTATGAACAGTGGCGGTACTAAATTGTATAGCGACTACATTGTGTAAGGACCTTCCAGTGCTCTGAACTTTGTATCCTGCGTGTAATACCCTAAGAAGCACTCTCCTTATATTAAATGCAAAGCTTATAACATTTGAGCCATGTTATGTGAAACTGGGGTTTAATGCATGTGCGTAGTGTAGTCCCAGATTAGCACAGGCTAATCAAGGACAATACTTTTCGCATAAACTTAATTTTTGCTTAGAGACTTTCTTAAAACGAAAAATATCATAAAAACAGAAAGTGTCGTCCCTGATTAGCCTGTGCTAATCTGGGACGACACTTTATGCATTAAACCCCCTTTTCAAAGAGCACGGTCCATTTCCTTTAAGGACTTAAAATACTCGTTTTACATGTGCACGAGTTATTTTCACTGAACCAATCGCGTCCAAAGGTCAATATAGCACTAGGGAGATAACTATGCACAATGTTCACCATCATAGGTGTCAATTTTTAACTGAAAGTGCTTCATATTTTTTGTGAAGAGTTGGAGATGTAGAAAACAAAACACTAGGTTTCCTTGAGACATTTCCATGTGTCACAATAACATAGTTGGTTTTAACACTGGCGTAATTATAAACTCTTTATACTTGCTTAACACTTCCTTTTTGTCAAACACTTTGACCAGATTATTCAAAATGTACCAAAGTAAACATAAATCATGCGCAGAACTAGGCCAGCAGGAAAAAAAGAATGTAAAACTTGTGGTATGGCGTCTTTTAACATTCTTAAATAGCATAGGTGTAGCAGACTCAATTTCGACTGGTGAAATGTTTAACTGGTCCGTCATGTTTTCCCTTTTGTAAGACATCCTGGCAAGTACATTTAGGTGTTATGATCAGGCATTGAAGAATATTTCCAGAGCCACTCGCCCTGCAGGGCAAGTAGGCCTGACAATCCACTCGCCCTTCACTTTAATATACTCGCCCTGCATCTAAACAAGAGGGCCAAGATGGCCCTAGTTCGCTCACCTGAGAGGAGTCTGTTCATTCAATCTTTACCAAATGTCAAACTTGACCTAGATATTGTACAGACAAACATCCTGGTCAAATTTCATTAATTATTTCATCTGCGAGTCATGATCAATGTACCTATAAAGTTTCATGATCCTAGGCGTAAGCATTCTTGAGTTATCATCCGAGAACCATTTTTCTAAGTTGAGTCACCGTGACCTTGACAGCCATTGTGTGAATACGTTTTTTGGCACTGTGACCTTGACCTATGACCTAGTGACCTGATAATCAATAGGGGTCATCTGTGAGTCACGATCAATATACCTATGAAGTTTCATGAACCTAGGCATAAGCGTTCTTGAGTTATCATCCAGAAACCATTTTACTATTTCAGGTCACCGTGACCTTGACCTTTGACCTTGTGACCTGAAAATCAATAGGGGTCATCTTCGAGTCATGATTATTGTACCTATGAAGTTTCATGATCCTAGGCATAAGCGTTCTTGAATTATCATCTGGAAACCATTTTACTATTTCGGGTCACCGTGACCTTGACCTTTGACCTAGTGACCTGAAAATCAATAGGGATCATCTACGAGTCATGATCAATGTTCCTATGAAGTTTCATGATCCTAGGCCTAAGCGTTCTTGAGTTATCATCCGGAAACCATTTTACTATTTCGGGTCATCGTGACCATGACCTTTGACCTAGTGACCTGAAATCAAAAGGGGTCATCTACGAGTTATGATCAATGTACCTATGAAGTTTCATGATCCTAGGCCTAAGCGTTCTTGAGTTATCATCTGGAAACCATTTTACTATTTCGGGTCATGACCTTGACCTAGTGACCTGAAAATCAATAGGGGTTATCTGCGAGTCATGATCAATGTATCTATGAAGTTATATGATCCTAGGCATAAGCGTTCTTGAGTTATCATCCGGAAACCATTTTACTGCTTTGAGTCACCGTGACCTTGACCTTTGACCTAGTGACCTGAAAATCAATAGGGGTCATCTGCGAGTCATGATCAATGTATCTATGAAGTTTCATGATCCTAGGCATAAGCGTTCTTGAGTTATCATCCAGAAACCATTTTACTGTTTCGGGTCATCGTGACCTTGACCTTTGACCTGAAAATCAATAGGAGTCATCTGCGAGTCATTATCAATCTACCCATGAAGTTTCATGATCCTTGGCATAAGCGCTCTTGAGTAATCATCCGAAACCATCTGGTGGACGGACGGACCGACATTAGCAAAACAATATACCCCCTCTTCTTCGAAAGGGGGTGGGGGCATAATGAGAAAACTGCCCCCCTCCCAGCAGCCATGTTATTCAACTGACCGGAACCATTTTTGAACTCAACTCTCGTATGAAGGAAACAAATGTTCTGAGCAAGTTTCATGAAAATTGGGCCAAAAATGTGACTTCTGTGTTCACATGTTTTCACTATACACATAGAGAAAAATGCCCCGCCCACTGGCGGCCATGTTTTTTCACCGATCCCGTCCATTTTCAAACTCATCTGAGATATCAATAAAACCAATGTTTTAACCAACTTTCACGATGATTGGGCAAAAATTGTGCCTTCTAGTGTTTACAATGTTTCTCTATAGCCAAATAGGGAAAACTGCCACTATATACATATAGAGAAAAATGCCCGCCCATTGGCGGCCATGTTTTTTCGCCCATCTCGACCATTTTCGAACTCGTCCGAGACATCAATTGAACCAATGTTTTGACCAACTTTCATGATGGTTGGGCAAAAATTGTGACTTCTAGAGTGGTTACAAGGTTTCTCTATAGCCAAATAAGGAAAACTGCCCCGCCCACTGGCGGCCATGTTTTTTAACAGATCGGAACCACTTTTGAACTCAACCAAGATATCATTAAGACAAACATTTTGACAAAGTTACATGAAGATAGGGCATGAAATTTGACTTCTAGTGTTTACAAGGTTTTTCTTTTTTTTGACCTGGCAGAACCAGGTTTCGAACTCGGCCGAGATTTCATTGGGACAAAGCTTCTGACCAAGTTTTATGAAGATGGGACAAGAAATGTGGCCTCTATAGTGTTTACGAGCAAATGTTAATGGACGGACTGACATACGACGGACAAAGATGGTCACAAAAGCTCACCTGAGCAATCAGGTGAGCTAAAAAATATATATCTATATTTATAGTTATTATCAACCAGAACCTTTTTAACCTACGTAACAAAGCGACACTTAACTGCAAACAAATTAACTACATTATCTGATGGATTTTATTTGCTTTCCTTACGTTTTCTGCACCTGTTTCCTTTTCTCAATACTTTCTGCTTCTTGTTTGATGACCTTGCTTTCTATTCCCTGCCTCCACCACCTTGCAGATATTTTAAAATAGAACCCTTTTCCATGCTGAATTTTAATATTTCAGACGAACTTTTACTGAGACACGCTTGATTGACAAATGGTAACAATATGGTAAATTTTGGCTAAGGCTTCTGATCACGAATTATTCGGTTTATTAATAATTATTGTTTCTGCTTGTTTTTAATTAAATATAAGAAGTATTATAATTAACCAGTTATGTATTATTATTTGTTGATATCTACATTAAAATGAAATTGTATGCTTCACGGAACATATTTAACTTTTTTTTTATTTCACTTTTAATCGATTAGCTAAGAGCAATGACACCTACAAAGAGCGCAGCCGATTTCGAGAATTATTTTTACTGTGCCTGTGACGTCATTTTTCATTGTCAAAACGAAAGTGCAGTTTCTTTGTGTACTAAACCTATTTTTTGTTCGTTCGAAAAATTGTTCCCAATTTGAATCGATGTGGCAGGAGTTCTGGAACTGAATTTATATTTCTCAACTTGAAAAAACAGCACTCGCCCGGTCGGTCGAGTATTTAACAAACTTTACTTGCCCGAATGCCAACTTCACTGTCATATGCGCGCGGTCGAGTGGATTTTTCAATGCCCATGATGCCATTTTGTGACGTGAATGCTTATATTGCACACATACCACCGGAATATCAATGATTTACAAGTGAAATGATTTCATTAAGCTAAACCCTTTCCCGCTCAATAGCAAAGTAAAATGTTCTTTAAACAACCAGCACAGCTAACGAGTAACTCGCGGTCTTTACAGGTTTTATGCTGTGTGCTTCTCAATATCTAAGTGTTGGAAATGAAGCCTTTAAAACATGAATCTAGTAAGTAAGGTCTTTAATTTGATTTTCAATGTGACTAAAACTGCATCACAATCATATCTGAGTGGTCAAGGGTTAAACTGTTTTCATTTTCCAGCAGAATACTTCACCAAAGAAGCAAGACTAAATTTTAAGTGTTTTTCTTTTTATTTTCCAGCACTGAAGGTCCATGTAAGCATAAATAATCTTAAACCATCCGTCTGAGGAGAGGGTTGATCTGGGTTTCCCGGAGCCCGCAGTCTCCACCATCGTTGAAGTGGTTGTACTTGCGGCGCCAGCCCCCGTTGGGTGTGTTCAGCTTGAAGGGCCACAGGAAGTTGGAGGCGGCCTTGAAATTGGGCCCTACCGTGTAGATCTCATGGATGAGGTCCTCCATACAGATGATGCCGTACTTTCCTGAAAATAGGGACTTCAATTTATTTGAGTCATGTTCTGAGAAAATAGGGGAGTCATGTTCTGAGAAAACAGGGCATAATGCATGTGCGTAAAGTGTCGTCCCAGATTAGCTTGTGCAGTCCGCACAGGCTAATCAGGGAATACACTTTTGGCTTGTATGATAATTTCTGTTTAAAGAGTGACTTTTTAGCAAAAATCTAGTTTAGACGGAAAGTGTCGTCCCTGATTAGCCTGTGCGGACTGCACAGGCTAATCTGGGATGACACTTTACCCACATGCATTAAACCCCCTTTTTCACAGAGCACGGCTCATTTACATTCAAACCTATTTATTTTAGATTGATTGCATCAAATGCCTAAGAATTATTGAAACCCTATTGAGCCCATTTCCTGGGTATAACCAGTACTTGTATGTCATTGAGAGAGATCTCAAGAATGTCCTTCATGCAGATGATGCCATACTTTCCTGCAAATACTACACAGTCTAGTGTACATGTACCTAAGAATAGTCTCTGAGCTCATTTTCACATATAAATTATAATTATCAACAATTTTTGGGGTATACATTTCCATCAAGAAAATGTTACCAAACCGCTTTTTTTCTATTTCGTGGATCTTGGCAGGATTCAATCCTTATTTAGTAGCAAAAGTCTTGATAGATTCTTAATATGGAGATAACAGTATACTCATAGACATACTATGGTAGTGGTGTGTAGCCTACCTAGGACCTTTTCAATGATAGTGTTGTCTGTGAGTGGGATTCTGCGACCTTCCACCTTCCCGTAGCCTCTCTTGTAAATCAGCTCTCTCACACTCTTCAGGTTGGGGTACCTAGCGAGGGAGCAATCAGGCATGGAATGAAGCAAGGTTTATGTTGATACACAAATTCCTGGATTAAGTTATAAGAATACATTATAACATAGTTTGCTTTCACAATTATTATGTGTTTTATCACCTCAAAATGTAATATTAAGGACCAGTCAACTCAATGCCTGTGATAATTGAACATAATGGAGTCATGGGCATGATTTTCAAATCATGGTGACAATAACAATAGTTTAAATATAAAGAGTGACTCCAAAAACAGCCTAGCAACTTTAATTTTTTGGGGGGAGGGGGGATGGGATTGTATAATTTAGAATTGTTCTGGGAAAACTGGCATAAAGTAAAGTGTCTTCCCAGAAAAATGTGTCAACTTTTATGGATTTTTTTGTGTTAAATACTGTTTAGTTGGATAAAGCCAAGTTTTTGTGTAGCAAGGCCTAAAAAACAGCCGCTCCTTAGTTCAACAAGTCAATGCTGTTCTTACCCCCAGGTGATGAAGGGTTCGGCGACTCTCAGCATCATGATGGTGGCCTTGTTCAGCTTCATGAACACGCCGTTGTTGATCTGCCTCAGTCGCAGCAGCTGCATGATCTTCCTGGGCCGTGGGTGCACACCGTTGATACTGCAGAGAGGAGCGAACATTGTCAATCTTGTCTTATAAATACTCTTAAAGCAACTTTTTAAAATCTAATTTTTAAACTTTTTAATACAACTCAACTTTATATTGGGGTAAACTTTATCACAGCAGTGCCTTTACAGGTTTTTTTCTGCTATGTAAATAAAGGCTGTAAAAAGGACTTGATCCCAAGCCGAAATTGTAACAAAACATTGTATATATATTTTTACAAAGAAGTGTCTTATGATTATTATATCTGAATTTTAGTTTATTAACACCTCGCAAAGTATTTAACTATAATTTATATGATTTTTTTGCCCCAAAATGGCCAGGAAAAGGCTCGATGTGTCAATATTTGTTGATAAAACAATCAAGCTTTGGTCCATTTTGTCAATAATTCCCAAATTTGTTATTTTATTCATATAAAAAAACAAAACGATTTGACCAGACTCCTTTTCCCAAAATGGCTAGAAAACCCTGTTTTTCTTGATACTGGGATTGGGGTGGAATTCTGAATCATTGTTACTTTAATTTTTAACTAAAGTCTGAATACTTTCTTATCAGTCTGAATCTTAAAACTTTCTTTGAAAACTTTGGTAAAATAATATAATGAAACGATCTCTCAATCAAATTAATGAGATTCAAAGTAATCAGCTGTAATAATTCGATAGGCAACTTCAAAAAAGGGAGTCAACTGTCTGTTCTGAAATTCCATGAGTTTACAGATTATTTTTCTATAACTACATGTTATTTCTCTGTTCTGTGGACTTAAATACTTTTGGGAATGTCTGCATCGATTGCAAATGTGTGGATATCCCTTAAGCATCAATTCACATTATTTAAACATGCTGTTCTCATTGACTTTTTAATGTTTCAATAATCCTTAACACACTCTGGGAAAACTCCATCTGACTCAGACTCTTTGATGACTCAGACTGTTAGATGAGACTGATTCAGAATATGAATCTGAAATGTGTTAAAACCACACACTTTAAAACGAAATACATGTTGATCAATACAAAGCGCCCTCACAATACTTTTGGGGACGGGGTCCACAGCCCTTAGGAGGGGGAATTTTCGCGGCGTTCCCTTTTTGGGGGATTTTTTTTTACTTACTCTCTCATTATTACATTTGTACATGTTAGCACAAAATTCATTGGATTTTTCATAATTTAGTATGTTTGAAAAGATTAAATTGAAATAGAATTGAGATATAATAATCATGAGATGATAAACATTTTTCTATTAAAAAAGGGGGAATTTTCCCCGCCCAAAAGGGGAAAAAAGTAATTCGGAGACAAATTTGGTAGATTGAGGGCCCTGATACATATAGATGCAATTTGAAAGTGTGTAAAATTGTCATTAAACCTATAGCCTAGTTAGCAAGTAATTAAATATTTTTTTTATTTTAAAACCGAAAGTAGGATTCTATATATATATATACGTCCATTTCGAAAAACGTGATTATCTTTAAGTTTTAAAGCGCAAAAAAGACTGATTTCTACCTTGTAACCACCAGATATATTCTAATTGGCATAGATAATATTAAATCTATAGCCTAGTTTGCAAGTAATTCAATCATAATTTTTTTATTTTAAAACCGAAAGTAGAATTTCTATTTGTTTATGTCCATTTCGACCAATGCGATTATTTCAGTGATTTTTTTTGCCCAAAATTACCGCCGATATTCGGCTGCTTCCCAATTGCAAAAAATGACGTTTTTCCCCAAAAATCTGACCCAAATTTCCCCAAAAATGACAAAATTTTCCCAATTAAGCCAATAAGATTACAATGTCATTAAGCGTTAATTTCTTAAAACGAGTGCCGATCGAGCTTGTCGAGTCTTCGCCAAATGACAACTGACTTATGAATGTTCGCGAATGTAGCCGAATACGATTTTACGTTGCTATCCACACATCACTCTTTATATTGCGGAGGATACCGACGATAGTCGATGTATCCCGATTGTTAACGCCTGTTTTTACACACGTCCAAGATGGCGGCAAGCAGACGAGAAGTTTGCGATGAGCAGCGAAAATAATAAATAACACTAAAATTAACAGCGGATATCACATGATTATTAGGAGATAATTTAATGTGTGTGTCAATTAACGCAAAATACTATGTTTGAAATGAACAACAACAAATATTTATTAGAAATGTTCACAGTGAATGTGCGTCACGGAAATCTGTGTTCGGAAATTGGAGTTCACAAAGTTGAGGAATTTAAGACGAGAACCATTCAAAAAAGGGAAAGAGACAAACATGATTTGATTTATATGTTAGTGGATCTGTGTATATTTAGATTCATATGCATACTCTGCTTCATTATGTTTGTCACGCTGTATAGTTTTGTGAAATAGCATTGAACTGAGGATGTCAATTGTTCAAGATATTAAAAGGTAAACAAATGAAATGTATTATTTTAGCTGCATTTAATACAACATTAACACAGCAAGAACACAAAAGCGTGTTTGTTAATATTTGTTAATGTTTTCACCATATCATATTTTACTTTAAAAAACATTATGAATTAAATTCATATTCTTAAAGAGATTATGATTAAACCATAGCAGGCTTTTTCCGCACTATGCCACGGATCCGAAATTCGGCCCCATTCCCAATGCAAATCTGGTTGTTTTTTTCCCAATTGAAAAAAAAATCCCAATTCCAAAAAAAATAAATATATAAGTTAACCTGATCCGGTATAGAAAATAGAAAGTGTTGCGTAATTAAATTATCTGTTGCCTTGAATTTGTTTTAAAAACTGTAAAATATGTTAATGATTATTTAAGACTTTCCTTATTTTCCTCAAAATCCGGCGCTTCGCACGATTTTTTTCACCTCAAAAAAGGCCAGGCCTTTTTCCCAAATTCAGATTAAAAAACTGCACCTATCTCACATGTTCATAATATTTTGTAAAATTTTAATAATAAGTTATCAAAATAGTCGTTATTTACCAGTTAACAGCTTCTTTGAAATATAAGAAACACTATTTACATGCGATAATTTTTCCCAATTGAGCCAATTTTGCGAATAATTTTTTTCCCAAAATGGGGGTTTTCACGATGCGAAATTCCCAAAATTCTAGTGTGGCGTATTCCCAAAATGGAGCGGAAAAAGCCTGCATAGTAGTACATGTATATAGAAGAATCTATAGATTATTGCAAATTTAATATGCATGTGGAAGGATATTTACTAAACGTTGCAAGAAGACATGAAAGCAACACTTTAAACTATAAAAATGCTGTCAAACATGAACTTAGCAATTTTTATTCTGTTCTTATAATCATATTTATAATGTTTCCCAATTTCATGGTTTATCGCGCTATTTTTCCCAATTTCATGGTTTATCGCGCTTATTTTCCCAATCCAAATGCCACAGGCTGTAACAAAAAAAAATAAAAAAAAATCACTGTATTTTTAAGTTTTAAAGCGCAAAAACAGATGGATTTCTACCTTGTAACACTAAACCCCCATAAATATTCTAATTGGCATAGATAAAATATGTTTCTTAATTATTCCCTAAATTTACTTTTATTTCATGGTGTGGCTCTTAGTAAATAACAGGGAACTTTTGATAGGTTTCCTGTGTTGAAAATGTGATTTAAGAATTAACTAACTGGATTTCAAAACGCTCAAATTTATCATTCAATAGAATGACTTCTGCATGTTTTTTTCTAGTGACATTGTACTTTTGTATATAAATAATAACTAAGAAACAAAGAAGGGCCATACCCTCTGATTCTCATGACGAAGGCAAGTTTGGGTTCAGCTGGAACGTAGATGTTGCCAGACTTCTTGGCCTGTCTGTTGATGTTGATTTCGGCCTTGGCATGGGATCGGTACTCCTTCACGTACTTCTCAGCACGCTTGAAAATCACTCGTCTTTTGTCTTGAAGCTTCTGCAATTTGGACATCAATTTTTACAAGAAAGATTTGTAATGTCATGCTGTTTTATGTTTATACCTTTATGAGGTTGCAGATTTCTCATTAATGAGGCAAATGTTCAATTTAGGCCATCAATAACAAACAATAATATAAACAAAGATTTCTTCTCTCACCCAAAATCTTGTCGCATTTACAAACACTCTCATTGTTCATTTTAACATAGTTGAGTTTAAGATCGCATTTTCGAGTTTATTATGAGGTGCCCTTAAACTCAAAAATGTCCCAAAAAAGTGTACTTTTCATCAATATATTCGCTTACAAGACAGCCCAATCCGAAAAATTATCCTTGATTAACCAGAAGATGCTGTGATATGTGTCAGACAGTAAAACACTTTTGGACAACAGTCAGATCTTGATCATCACATGATTAACCCGTCTGTTTCAGAATGGTTACGAAATGGCCGATATTTTTAAGTGACAAAAACAATATTAAAATGGTTAATTTCAATTTTAACCCAGCCTATGAATTGTCCTTTTATTTGAATTTATTACAGTAACATGTCCAATTAAAAACAGATATCAGTCATGAAAAAAATGCTGCATGCAACTTAGTTTGTGCTAGCCTTCAAAACATAAGTCTAGACATAAAATAGTTTCTTGTCCATTGGTTTGTTGGTTTTTCGCTATTATAATCATATCACAACAGTCCAGATGATTTGTGGATAATTATCATTTGAAGACCACTTGTACTGAGTGCTTCAAAATAAAGTTGTGAAGTTGTCTTTCTTGATGGTATCAAGGACCAAAACATTTGGAAAGTGTCAACATTAACAAGGATGCTGTGATGCAATTGATGTTTTTTTGAGGATAATTATCATGTCCCCATTTACACACGCAACCCGTGATTTTTGCATACATCCCGCATCACCGCCCTCAAAGCAACATGACAAATCGTGGTGATTTCGTGCGACAAGAAAAATTTGGGTGATGTCTCGGTGATTCCACGGTAATCATCGTGCAATTTATCTCTCTGTAAGGCAATCAGCGCGAATCACCGCAAACAGCCGTGATTCACCTTTTTTGCAGAATCGAAGGAGTCAGCAACATGAGAATTGGAAATAGGCATTCTGCAAACTAAGATTTATTGTAAATAACCGGAAAAAAAATATTCGGCCAATTGGGAAATGGCAAAAATGACTTCGCAAACTGGAAACCTGAAATTCTGCGATCCGGTACAAAGATTGCGAAGATCACAGCTTCATTACGTTATCCTTCCATGTAACCAATTTTAATCAGTAAGAAAAATAAATGAAATAATCCAGAGGATTTATTTACATGCTAATGCAGTCAAACTGTTAACAGATATTCACTTTCATTTTTACCTCCGGGCTCGCGCTAGGGGGCGACATAAGCGACTAAGTCGCTTTCTTACGCCAAACGTCGCCTAAAATTTAAGAAATTGTAGATAAAAAGCGACTTCCAGTCTCCCTCTTAGCGAAATTTGTTAACATCCGGTTTTCTCGATGTCAAGGTCTGACTCAATTTTCCAATACACACTGTCGCAGCCCAGAGCGTGTTGCAATTGAGCGACAGGTAATTTGAGGTAAACCCCGCCCCGATTCTCCCAACCTCCGAACTTATCTCATCGGCAATCGATATTGGTCAAGTCAGCATTCAAGTAACATGGTAGCTGGCCAATCAACATTGAGTTCGCTCACACATAATATTGGGTCATTCATGCGCAGACACTGTATACTTGGAAATACACAGTTGATATTGTCGGCTGCCAACACTATAGTGGCCGATGGCAAACGTCGTATTTAAAGATAAGCAAATAAAAAGGAGCCTAACAAAAAAAAAATATTTTTAAGTAGATCACTTTACATTTCTACTGACTATCGATCTGAATTAACAAAAGGATGATAATTAAATAACTAGATCTATGCTGATGATGTTACTCCTTTCTGCCGAAAGTTTGAAATTAAAAGGTGATAATTAAGTTTTGTTACCCACAAACTATGCTATTGTAAAGCCAGGCAGGGGACAAAAATATTTATAAATTGCACTCGTCCTGCAGGACAAGTGCATTAAGATTTTCACTCGTCCTGCAAACACATGCACTTGTCCTTCAAATATGTGTGAAAGAAAGATTGCAAAGGACTGATATGACTAGCAATGTTTCCTAAATCACTGCTAAAATGCTGCTTACTTAGTTATTCATGCCAGCTGATCACAGAAGAAATGTTAACTTACTTTATTTATGAGGAACACAAAATAAATAAATGAAGACAAATTTGTTTTTTCCTTTTTCTAATGCTTGCGTGCTTTCCATTTCGGATGTTTGAACATTGCTCGTGCCCCCTTTAAAGAACGCTCGTATGTGACTTGTCAGACATATTTCATATGAAATTCAGACTGGTTTAAAACCGAACTTCGCAGTAAAATAATTCTTTAGTCAGATGGTTCCCTGTCAACATGGACGCGCAAAGTTTACACCAAAAAGCCAATATTTACTCGGGACACAGTCTCGCATAACAACGCTGTATGAAATTTTCAGTTACGATTTCTGGTTCATTATCGTTCTACTTTCGGAATAGATATGCTTTAAGAAATGATTTTATTTAATGAAAAAGAGTCTTACTGGTCAGAAAATATATATTTTAACATCAGTTTTTTTTCACTCGTCCTGTAGGACGAGAGCTTTAGGGAAATTCACTCGTCCTTTCAAGATTTCACTCATCAATACGAGCGGACGAGTGGAATTTTTGTCCCCTGCCAGGGGTTTTTTTTAGAAAAAGGGGAAGACGCTGGATGCTGGGTAAAAGGGGAAAATCGAGCGCGAAAGAGACATATTTGGGGAAAAAATAAAAACTGTTCATTTCAATGTCTATAACTCACCTACAGACTTCGGGTTTTTTTTTAGAAAAAGAGGCATGTCTCTGACCTTTTTGTTCTTAAACACATGAACAAGTATGATATTAAAGTCAAAGTCCTAAATAAAGTTGCAGGTGTAGATCTAATAATGGGAAATGTTTTCAACTGCGGCCGGGGAATGATGTCAATATTATGATTTCAATTTCATGATGACGATCTAGATCTGCTACAGTATTGGAAGGGAATGGTGCTGCAGCTGCCGATTGTCTACTTTCACTTTTACAATAATCCGACAGTATTAATCGATGTTGATTACATGTACCTCCGAATCCTGCTGGGTTTCAACGGTTTTTGATGATTCATTCTTAAAAAATGCGTCAACGCAATTAATATTTTCCGAGTCCGAACGTTTTATTTTGTTCGTGTATGAACGCCAATTGTGAGACTTTTTCTGTTTTAACGTTTATATCTTGGCTTTCACATAACCCGGATGAAAATTCGACTGGTTTCCGGTAATTAATTGACGAAACACCCTTCTCGCCCAAGACTGGAATCCAGTAAAATAGTCACATGATTAATACGATTAGTTGCCCGGTTTCCGTGACGTAATTTAAGAGCTATATATAGAATCACTGGGATTCCCAGATTTGAGTGTTCGACAGGAGAGAGAGAGAGCGTTGTACATGGTACAAATTGGATAAGTGTCGACTTCCCAAAAGAAAAAAAAACATTTCTTTGAGGGTAAATTATTATATTTTGGTGAAAAATTATATTTTTGGAGGGGAAATGGTATTTTAAGGGGAAAAATTCTGGTAGGGGAAGACGCCGAATATCGGCGTCACTTTCTTAGTAAAAAAACTCCTAAAAGCAATATGTCAATTAAATTGTATATTTATTACGTATTTGCTAGGTTTCCGATTATATTTTTTCGCTGTCAAATGATATGCACAATTTGTTTATTGTGCGTAACGCGTACAATTTTTCAGACTGTTGTTTTCGGATTATAATTATTTTTCGTAGATTATAATTTATTTTCGAAGTTCTTTAAAGAACAAATAGAATGAAGAATACAGATGATGTGATACGGACGGTGTGGTTTATCATATATTGAAATTGCATTCACATGAAATTGCAATTGGAAAGACTATAAAAAATAACAAATAATTTTCATATCTCAAACGTAAATATTGATCTGATCTGACAGTTTTATTAAGCTTATGTTATCTAAGGCTTCATAAACATTTCATCTTTGAAATACTTTAGTCTGTATAATATGATATTTACATCAAAATGGATTCAATATAGAGCTAGTAACATTTTAGTTATTTATCTGTCGTGTCTATTATTACTTGGTTAATTAGAACTGCTGGAAAAATTAAGATACACAAAAGAAATATAATTATGTGTACTACAGTGGTATACTTCAATAATGTGATACACATGTGTGTTGTAACGCCCTACATGCAAACCCTTGTGTCCGAGTCTCTCCACTTCTCCCTAGAGTCTCCTCACTTCTCCCTAAATCAGTGTCCAGGGAGAAGTCACTTCTCCCTAAAATTTGAGCCCAGCGTGAGCCCTGTACCTGTTATCAGAAAGCTCCCGAGAAGCACGTTTTTCACACTGTGTATGACGCAATAAAACATTTTTTGTACATGATCATATTGCATTCAATCTAAATCTAAATTTGCTTGTCTAATGAAAGTTATGTCCCATAATGCACTGTACTCTTTACACTTCTGAAAAATGGCGTAGGCATATGGTTGTGTTTATGAAATTCTTAAACACATTTATCATCAAAAATGTTTAAGATTATTTTTTACGTAAGTGATGTTGTAATTATATTGGATTGTCAGATAAATGTGAACACAAGAAAAGCAGTTTCCAGTTATCGATACGATTCGGTCTATATGCATGAATTGGCGAATCACCGATCTCAGCGGTATGCACTGCAATCACAGCAAATCGTGACAAATCACCACAAAAATAATCTTGCACTCTCGCAACGGCCGAGTCACAAAACACGTGAAATCTGAGTGATTTTCCACTAAAAAATCAAACTGTCCACTGTGACTCAGTGAACTAGGCAAAAATCACGGGTCATGTAGTGTATCTATGAACCAATCAAAATTCCTAAAAATCAACAGATTATTTAATGATTCAATGCGATGAATTGTGCAATTTGTTACTAATGATAGCACTGTCAACAATTACTTTAAAGAACAAGAAATGGAACCTTTTTAGCGAGCAGGTTAGCCTTGGCTTGTTTAGCCCGTCGTTCCTCATTCTGCTTCCTCCTCTTCAGGAGAGTTTCAGGGACCTTTGGCGGCTGTTTGCTGAAAAAGAATAAAAATCTTTGTTCAAAGCAACCCATTTCGACCATTAAGATACATTGGAAATTATTAGTTAGTTGTAAGGATCACTTAAGACGTAGTAATCTTCTAAATGGCAACATAAACCGATGCAGATGTTCTGTGATTAAGTCGCGAAATACTATGACAAAGACGATTTTCATAACCCACATTTTTTTTTCCAAATTAATTATGGCGTTCTGAAATTCAATATGTTGAGCTTCTACTTTTCATTACTGCATAAACATGTTACTTTAAATTCGCAACGGAGGTAATTCCATAAATAGGAGAACTGTCACAAGACTAATACTTTCGGTGTCCATCGTTTCATTGTTATGAATTCCATAAAATTAAAATATTTCTGATAAAAATAATAATAGGATTATGGAGGCAATTTATTGTGGTCTAATATGTAACTTAGATGTGCCCGAACCAACGTTAAGTTTAAGAGATGTAGAACGATACATTGGGCCAATAGCTCTGTACGTACGTGTTCGCCATTTTAGCGATTGGAAAGAGGTAGAAACCGGAAGTTTACAAGTAAAGATATTTTCGAATTTTTCAAAAGCACCAAAATAAAGCAATTGATTGATATTTTATCCCAATAAAGGAATACAAAATTCAATGACATCCACTTAGAATAAAATAATTACTTCGTTGTGAGTAAAATGTTGTTTTAGCAACTATTGACATGTCAGAGTTCAGAGGTCGTAGGTTAAACACAACTCACGTTTTCAGATGTTGAAGCTTCATTTTGATGTAGTCGGTGATGGAAGCGGGGTCGATGATTACTGTCTTGTTTAGCAGAAGTATTATAAAATGGCATACGAAAATGACACACCAACGAGGATATTTATTGAGTGTTTGTGTATGATTTACAATGTTTTAAAGGAACTGTCAGTTTCGATGTACAGATTTTTCGTAAGTTCACCACGGAAATGCATTAGTGGGGAAGTTGTGCTTATAACTGGTAGCGGAGGTGCAATCGGTCGAGCCCTAAGTCTTAGGTTTAGTAAACTCGGTGCTACGTTGGTGTTGTGGGATATAAATGAAAAGAAGAACGAGGAGACTGCATCGCTAATAAAGCAGCAGGGAGGATCATGCTATTCATATACACTGGATATAGGGTAAGTTATCAGTAAGATGAGTACCGTTTCCGTCCGATAATCTCGCGCATTCAAAAATACTGACTGATACCAAATATATCCATTATATAAATTATATATAATGAACTATGCCATTCCATATTAAAACAAGCTTTGCTAGCTTTTTTTCTTGATTTGTGGAGACGACCCGGCTTTCCATTTTTAACTTGGGTATAAAATATCGACACAACTGAGAAAGGTGAAAATATGTCTAAGCTCAACTTGAAATTTGGAAAGCATGACATCATTACATTTTAAAGGGATCTTTTCACGCTTTGGTAAATTGACAAAATTGAAAAAAGTTGTTTCAGTTTCGCAAATTTTCGTTTTAGTTATGATATTTGTGAGGAAACAGTAATACTGAACATTTACCATGGTCTAATAGAGCCATTATATGCATCTTTTGACGATTTTAAAACCTAAAAATTATAAAGCGTTGCAACGCGAAACGAATGAATAATTTGGAGAGTTCTGTTTTTGTCGTTAAATTTTGTGAAACTACGAAGATTGCTTATATAAGGTATAAAATACGTTCATCAAGTGTACTCGGCGGAATAGCTCAGTAGGCTAAAGCGTTTTTACTTCAGGACTCTGGCAGGACTCCAGGGGTCACTGGTTCGAAACCTGGTCCGGGCAATGTTCTTTTCCTTTTTTTAATTTTATTCTTGATTTTTTACTGGAGCTTTTACGATCCAATGTTTACATTTATCGATATAAAGCATTTAATGAATAAGTTAAAAAATGCCAAAATCTGTGAAAAGGCCCCTTTAATATAAATTCTTTTTGGGGAAATGGCATTTTACTCTGAGAAAGAGGACTATATAATGCCCATCTAAAGCCCTGATCAATTTAGATCTACTAAAATCATTTCAAAATAATTCGATCCACTGTCCCGTAATCTCATATTTATTTTACGTAATTACACACCAAAATGTAAACTATGATGTCAAATTATCATGATTTGACTAAATAACATGTCATATTTGTTTTGTTAAAATGGTCAACTTACTTTAACTACAAGTACATGTTCAAATACTGTGTTTCATCTTTTCAAATTTGTGCAAAATGCGCGGCCTCTGGGTGTCGTTGGCGGCGCTTATTACGATGTAATTTGACAAAATTAGTCCTCTGACACAACGTTAGACACATAATCATTTGAAGCACTCGTGAAAATATTGATTCTCTTCCTAAACTGTGGAAATATTTCTTGGTATGACCTCAAAAGTATACCAATTCGAAACTCACACATGCATACGATGAGCCACAGGCAACAGTATCGTAAAAATTACCCCCTCCCCCGGATCCTCACCCACCGACCACATCCCATAGCCCCAGACCGAACTCCCGTCACTATCTTCAATATACATTTGCCCAAGCTTATTTTTACACAAACCAACCAGCAAGGGACCTGGGGTCATGTGGTTGGGTCGGGGAACGGAGAGAGGGCTTAAAAGTTCAAGGTGGGGGTACGGTCCAGGCAGGTGAGTATTTTTATGATACTGCTACTTGTGCAAGTATTTCATGGCATCATATTACAAACAATTGCTTAAAACAACAACAGAAAAAGCTCTATAGAAATAACTGGCTTGCGTACATTTGTGAAGACACTCATCCCGCAAAATGTGTCAAGTTAGACTTGTTTATATGATGACCAATTCAAAACTGTGTTGACGCATTCGCTGTTGCTACCTAGGCATTGTTTCCATTGCGTCATATCAGAAACAGTTGCTTAAAAAACAACAGAAAACGCGCTTTTGAGAAAACACTGACGTAAGTGAAGTTGAGAAGTCACCTATCCCGCAGAAATATACCGAGTACGACTTCTTATGATGAAAATCGAAAATCGTGTTTTCGCACATCGTCTTCGTTATTCGGTTAGAACATGAAACTATACTTAACACTAAAGATTGGCTGTTGCTTTTGTTATATTTCGTCATGTAAAACTTTACATGGCGAAACGCATTGTTGATAATTAACTTGGACGAAATTTTAAATGTTAAGAGTTATAGATAGTTCATGCATGCAACATACTGACAATCAAGCATATTTTGGCAGCGTTGTTTTCTCTCCCCATTGTGGGGATGGGGCATGAACCCCTTGGAACGGTAAACTATCGCGTCGTCTTTACTAAACTTAGAAAATTAAGTTAGGTTGTTCTTTGCTCGGAAATATTATAAAATGGAGAAAAGAAGTGTTTTAACGTCATATTTGATATAGTTCAACTTATAAATGTGGGTATTTCTAAAAGACAATATATTTCATTTTAGATATCTTTAATTCACATTTATTCGAGTAAAAAGTTGAGAGTGGAAATGAAGCTGAATTTCGGCTCCTAATGTGACCGACCCCCACCCCCTACTGTTTTGTACAATTAACATCAAATACGGTACCCCGTCCTTCTTCGTTAGATCGATGTAGAGCGGGTTCTTTGCGTTCGCTATACGAAATGATGCATTCAATAAAAACAGTAGGATGGCGGAATCTGAACTATAAACATTCGAGGTCTTCTAAACACTCACACACACCCGCAAAAAAACACACAAAAACAGCACACAATTACAGATCGATTGCTTTATCACATTCGAATGCATTCGATTTCGAGCCATATGCAACGTCGATTATTGTACATCTGCTTGTTCGGGTGTTTTCGCACATCAGAAAAAAATGTGTTTACATTGATTGCCGACGACATTGAACATATGTTATCACCTGGTCAGTTCCACTATAGTTTGCAGAGTTTTGAAAAAGTAGGTATACGTGTTAATTGGTGTTCGATGCAGAAGTGTGAAGCATTAAATATACATGTATCAACAACGAAAACTACACGTTACTGCATGTCGTTCATATGACATTCGCCGAACTTTTTATGCGATGGATTCGCGACATTATTATCCTAACCGCCTCAGTGCAAAACGTTATTGGCCATCACGCTAGCCGCGACATTGACGATACTATAATGTAACATATTTTGATTGATAATTAAATAAATAATTACAGTAAATGTTGATGATGTTGAATATTTGCAAAACCTTTAAATGAGCCGTGTTCTGAGAAAACTGGGCATAATGCATGTGCGTAAAGCGTCGTCCCAGATTAGCCTGTGCAATCCGCACAGGCTAATCAGGGACGACACTTTCCGCTTGTATGATATTTTTCGTTTAAATGAAGTCTCTTCTTAGCAAAAATCCCATTTAGGCGGACTGCACAGGCTAATCGGGGACGACAATTTACGCACATGCATTGTGTCCAGTTTCCTAAGAACGCGACTCTAATATCTGCTCACGCAAACCTTTAGATCCGGAAATTCTGAGTTTCTGAAAATAAGTTCGTGTCGCATAAAACTGTTTAATATCCCGTCTGAGGCTTTTATTATCGTTATGAAATAGGAAACAGTGCGACCAACGTGTTTTACTGTTTAAGTTTAGATTTAACATATTGTACCCAAGAACGGCATGGTTACAGAATGGCGTGCGTGTTTGCAAGCATTTGACATATTAATAAGAAAAGACAAATTAGGGACGATATTTAGTCTGAACTTTGATGTTAAGGACGCTTGCGTGGTTCATAATATCTATACACGGCAGTTAATCACGGACCCCACCTCTTTTTGAGATATAGTAATAAATGAGCCAAAGCTACTTCCGAGGTGCGCCTAAGGACCGGATGTTTTTAAATTTCACGAATAAATCTACAGGGTGAGTATGTTTTATATGGTGTGTTTTTTCAACACAGTTCGCATCATTTAAAAAATCGGGCAATGTAGCGAGATCCAGCGATAAAACATGCATTCATAAATGCACAGAAGCATGCCATCACAACCCATTTGGAGACGTGAGGATCTTTATAAGTTGTGGCATGGTGTATTTTTTTTAAAGCAAATCGATGTCTTTTGCCTTTGTGACGAGAAAATTTCCGCCCAGTAAATCGGTAACGACATCAAACGATTACTTTGAACATGTACAAGTTGTTGCTTGCACAAAGCATTAGCTTCTTGCCGATCTTCTAGATAATTTTGCATTCTTCCAAAAGAGATGGAGCCAAGGCCAAGGAGGTGACGCTTATAAAGGAGGTGGCGCCACTGCACATGTTCAGCTGTTTTTTAGTTTCATTTTTTATGCAACGGCATCTACTTACTATGTTTTCAGGAATTATATGTGTAAGCTGACTACTTAAATTGTAAACTCTATAACAAAACTTGAGTCTCGTACGTTTTGACATTCATTTCATCCGAATAATACCGGACTGACCCTGAGTTTCGGTGGCGACTCCATACTTTTTGTGTGGTAATTTAGGATTATTGTTCGATTTTGTTTGTAATGCGATCATAATGAAATATAATCGAAACAGTTACGTCTACATAATTATTAAGAAACATGTTTTCAAAGAGATCTTGAAGATTTGTGTCATTGAATATACAATAAAGCTGGAAAGTTACTTCATTATAATAAAGAAGGTTAACGAAAAAATATTTTAGCCCTATTAAGATTCGTTGACCTTTGCATTTTGATGAAATAAGCATTTTGATTTGGAGACAAAACTTGTTTTAAACAGAAGCAACATCATTTAATTAGTTCGTGTATCATCTGTATAATTGAAGATGGAGTTGATGTGATGTGACTTTTTGTGAATATGTTATATAACATGTTTTGGGTATATATTATACAATATGTTTCATTCAGGTTGCTGACTTCTTATTGAGTTGGTGACTTATAAAATTGTATTTAAATACTTACCTTTTTTATAGAATGTGTATACATATAGTTTGTTCTGGGTTGATTTGGGTTAACGTATGTACGTTGAAAAATATAAATAAACATGTAAAAATATCTATCAAATGTAGTCATGTGATGATGTAATTTTTAAACGACTGTTAATTCATGGATTAGCCCCACTTCTCGCCTTAGCGCCACCTCATTGGCATTGACTCCATTGGAAAATTACAAAATGATCTATTAAATGTACAAGAAGCCAAATTGTTATTGTATGCAGTAGCTAGTACATGTTCAATGCAATAGTTTGATGTGGTTAGTGATTTAATTGGGTGGAAATTTGCTAGTCACACAGGCAACATACATCTGTCGGACCGTATTTGGTACAAAAACGAATATGGTACATTTGTACCATATTCGGCCGAATATGGTACAAATGTACCATACTCGGACCGAAGATGGTACAATTTTCGACCGAATATGGTACAAACATTGTACCATATTCGGTTGGAATAAGTTTTTCTATGCTCGCCAAAACGTATTTGGTACATACCAAAAAAACTCATAAAAATGAAAATGGCCTACGTATATGGTACATAAATTATGTATTTCTTAATAAATGAAATAGTCTGCCGATGTGTAAACTTTTTTTCAAACTCAAATACATTGTATTAACCTAATATTGGAAGTGACAAAAGTATCATCATCATCATCATCATCATCATCGTCGTCGTCGTCGTCGTCGTCGTAACTAGCAGTAACAGAAACAGCTAACCTAACCACACTTTACATGGATTTTGCTGGTTGTGTAACTGTTTCGCCGGCTAGCTCAGTCGGTTGCGCGTCAGATTGGCACGCAGGCGGCCTGGGTTCGATTCCCGGGCGGGCCAGATACTTTCGTGGAGATCATTAATAGCAATTTTCAAATTTTTAAAACTTTTTTTTTCGAAAGTGTATTTTCACCAAAATCCGATTTAAGAGATTTTGAGCTCTTTTAAATGAATATATCTCTCCAAAAATAAGGATGTTTGACTGGCTGCTTTAGACAGGTGTGACTGTATTCCTAAACATTACTTTGTAAAGTTGATTTGTCGTTCCGACGTCATATTGCTGAGAAGCCGACAAAGCTTTGAAGTTTCCGATTTTTTCTTTGATAACGTGCCGCTTTAAAAAGGCGGGAATTTTGCACACGAGTCTTACTCAGAAGTCAGTAACCATATTTGACTTGGCGGTCGGCAAGAAAAGTTGTGATTTTCGACTAGAAAGAATTGAAATCCAAACTTTCTTCAAACTTCAAAAGAATTCTTGACAGTAAGTACTGTACATAATTTTAATTTTCAGTTGTCTTAATATGCATTGATGTTTTAACATGCATTGATTTTTATGTTTTATGCCCCCCCCCCCCTTAGAGTGCATTTGCAGTTGTCCGTCCGTCTATCCAATTGTCCGTGGCATTCCTTCCGGGTGCGTAACTCCTAAACTGCTAAAATATTTAAGCTACAGTCATTTTTTCGAAAGTGTATTTTCCACCAAAATCAGATCGAGCTCCTGTAATCTGTAGATTTGAACATTTTAAATTTTATGGAGTTTATAGGTCTTTGACCTTCGAACCCTGCCTAGTCGTGACTTCTGGTGAGCGACCTAGGCCCCCAGGGCCCCTTCTTTATATCCCTTCCATCCACGTAGCATTGGTTTCTACAGACCGTTTGTCCGTTGACCGCCATAAGTTTGCCCGCTATTTTTCCCCTGAATTTGAATTCGGTTGGATTTCAATGAAACTTTACATGAAGTACTTGCTACTTTCATTGCGCATATTGCCCGGAAGTTCGGATTGTAAATTTTAGCGGAGCTATCAGACGAGTGATTTTAGCTCAGCTCATGTCGTGAGACATTCGTTTTCGACACGCGGTGTTCAATACAAGCTCTATTAACTAATGAAGTATAAATGTATAATAACTTATTATATTATTTCAGATGAAGGAAGCAATTAGGAGAAAAAGGAAGCAATTAGGGTGCTTGCCCAGGTCGAAGTACGACATTATTGTCAGATGTTTAAACGGATCGTTCGATGTCCCTGTGAAGAAACGGACACCTGAAGAGAATAATTGTTTGGCCATGATTAGAAAACGTAAGGACTTCGAGCTTGGTGACCGGGGTTCTTTATTGTGTGGCGGAAAGCAAGTCCTTGTGAAAGATCTTCCTAGATTTGTTGAGAAGATGTTCATGGAAAACAAAGGATGTGGAGCAAGGGTTATTTACAACAAACTGAAAGTAAATTACACGGGGTTCTCGGAACAAGCTATCCTTGAAATACTGTACAATAGCAAGTATTACCATGAGAAGTATCCGAGATTTACAAACAAGCCAAAGCCAAAGACAATTACAGAAGAGGAACCAGGCAAAAGATGGCAGATTGACATAATTAACATGAAAAATCAAAGTGTTAGCTACAAGGGGTCCACATACAGTTATATTCTACAAGTCGTGGACGTTTATTCTAGGTACGTTATGCCAAAACCCCTGAAAACGAAGAGTTCGCGTGAAGTTGCAAAGGCATTAGAGGACGTGTTGATGGTTAACCTTGCCCCTGACATCATCCAATGTGACAACGGACTGGAATTTAAAGGCCCTAGTATGAAACTTTTGTTGAACAAGTACAACATCAAAATGATCAATAGTAGGCCGTATCATCCTCAATCACAGGGCAAGTGTGAAAGGTCAAACAGTGTTATAAAGGCCAAGATTCTATTTGCAACAGAAAGTATACGTGGATTTAACTGGGTCGAAGGGCTTCAAGATTTAGCCTATGCCATAAACACAAGTTTCAAACGAGTTCTTGGGGGTCTCACGCCCTTTGAAGCCTACTACGGAAGAAGTCATGTTTTTACCAAAGAACGTCATAGTTCTCGTGAAATAAAGAAAACCATACGGCGAGCAAATAAAAAGGCTTACAGGTCGCTGTTGAAAAACGCAACTTCCCCAAGCAAGTACAAAGTAGGAGAGACAGTATTAATTCGCTATCCCTTTCGAAAATCCAGGGTGCCAACCAAAAGATATGTTATCGAAGGCAAGGTAGAAAAAGTAAAACGAAATGGTGTTTATATCGTGTCATTTCAAGTACCGAACAAACCCGAACTTGGATTCGTAAGCAAATCGGTTGGGGTCGAAAACATGACTAGCCTAACTGTTGCGTTAGAGAAACAACGAAAAATTAAAAAACATTCATTAAAACAGAACCGCTCAGAGAAACAAAATCACAGAACTAAGTACTATCATGTTTTAACACACCATGAAAATCTGCAGTTGTTGGATGGGGTGAATATTGCCATGGACCCAAATCCGGATGGAAATTGTCAATTTGCTGCTATATCGCATCAACTTGGTAAAATTGGTATATACAAAGACGTAGATGCTTTACGTAAGGAAGCAGTCCATCACATTGTAGAAAACAGATATTTCTATGAAACTTTTGTCTATGATGAAACATTTGATGAATACGTTAAGAATATGTCTAAGAATGGGACATACGGCGACAACCTCACGCTCATTGCACTTATGAGAGAATATAATTTGCAGTGCCTGGTAGTTTCTACCCGAGGACTAGAACACTCATCAATTGTGTCAGCAGATGGAAAGTTCGATGGTGATGTTGGAACAATTGCATTGGGGTATTTCCCAGAAGGATTTGGCATGCATTACGTTAGTATCCGTATCAATCAACGCGTGTACAAGGACATAATATCACGCTTAGAACAGTCGTATGACAACGGTGACTCTGGCGACAGCGCTGCGTCTGGCGACAACGCTGCGTCAGGCGACAACGCTGCGTCTGGCGACAACGGTGACTCTGGCGACAACGGTGACTCCGGCGACACCGCTGCGTCTGGCGACAACACTGCATCTGGCGACAACGCTGCGTCTGGCGACAACGGTGACTCTTGCGACAACGGTGACTCCGGCGACAACGGTGACTCCAGCGACAACGGTGACTCCGGCGACAACGGTGACTCCGGCGACAACGCTGCGTCTGGCGACAACGGTGACTCCGGCGACAACGGTGACTCCGGCGACAACGGTGACTCCAGCGACAACGGTGACTCCGGCGACAACGGTGACTCCGGCGACAACGCTGCGTCTGGCGACAACGGTGACTCCGGCGACAACGGTGACTCTGGCGACAACGGTGACTCCGGCGACAACGGTGACTCTGGCGACAACGGTGACGTCTCTGTGTGTTCAGCCCTGAAAGAGCTTCAAGATATGATAAACAATAGGAGGGCACAGAAGCGAACGACTTTTCCATTTCTGATGTTACCACTTCACATTCAAGTTGAAATTTTTAAGTTCTGCATACAATCAAACCCGTCAATCCAGTTTGTGTTGGCGAAGGTCGGCAAACCCTTTAGAGATTTAATAAGGTCAATGAGTTTGCAAACACCTAGAATTTACATTCGGCCGGATATTGGACTAGATACTAGTAACAGAAATCCTGTTAGCGTTCGTTTCCTATTAATTTATTTATTTATTTCGGCAATAAAAGAAATCATCAAGGGGCCAAAATGGGCAAACGCATGGCTGCGTTTGCGTGTTAGTGGAATCGGTTGGTATGATATCATAGATGTCATGTACAGACATTACAGGTGAAATATACATGTATATCGGTGTTTGGAAACCTGTTATGTTATTTTTGTGATTGATGATTATGTTCTTCTACCGGAAATTTGTTGTCATTTGCTCATTTACTGGTAACTTTTTACGAAGCACATTTGGGATATTTTGGCTGCTACTAAAATGAATGTATATATGTATATTATGTCTTGTCAAAATGCTACAGTTGGATTAAAATTTAAATGCTGTTCTATGTTCTTCAATATTACTTTGAAAAATCCTGTCAGTATACCAATAAATGAAAAAAGTACAAGTTTGTTGAATCTCTTGAATGAAACAAATTATAAAATACAAAATGTAAAATGAATATGTGATGATGATGATGACAAAACATTTGTGATGATGATGATGGTAAAAAAATTGTGATGATGATGGTGGTGGTGATGATGATGACAGTGGTTATGATGATTGGGGTTTGATGATTGTGGTGATGATGATGATGATGATGATAATGATGATGATGATGATGATAACAAACGTTTTGGGATGATGATGACAGCGATGTTTATCGGACGATGATGATGGTTATAATGATGATGATAAGTTTTTAGATGATGATGACGGCGATGTTTATCGGCCGACGATGATGATAATGATGATGATGATAACAAAATATTTGTGATGATGATGATGGCGATGTTTATTGGCCGATGATGATGATGATATTCTCATCGTCGTCATCATCATCACAACATCCTCATTATCGACCGAAAACATCGCTGTCATTATCATCACAAAAAAAACTTTTGTGATCACCATTACGATCATGATAATGGATATGATGATGTTGGTTTTGATGGTGATGATGATGGTGGTGTTGGTAAAGATAACAACGATGATGATCATTGGGGTGTTGATAATTGATGTGATGATGATGATGATGATGATGATGATGATGATGATGATGATGAGATAACGATGATGATGATGATGATGATGATGATGATGAGATAACGATGATGATGATGATGATGATTACGATGATGAGTGTGTATCATATTCGGAACGAATGTGGTACATTTTTCATCCGAATATGGTACAAGTTTGTACCATATTCGGTCAGGCATTTTACCCCAAAACTGCAGATACGTATATGGTACAATTAGACAGTTGTACCATATTCGGCCGAATATGGTACAAACTTGTACCATATTCGTTTTTGTACCAAATACGGTCCGACATACATCGATTAGCTTAAAAAAATGACTAACCACAACTTATAAAGGTCATCACGTCCTCAACTGGGTTGCGATTGTATGTTTTTCTACATTTGTGGATAAATAAATCTTCGCTGAATCGCACTACAGTGCCAGATTTTTTAAATAATGCGAAACATGTTAAAATAAACATATAAAACCTCATCGCCATGTATAATTATTCGTGAAATTTAAAAAAAAATCCGGTCCATTTATTAATGCATCTCAAACAAGAAATATCTTTAAAAAAGATATACGGCGTTGATTGTGGTCGATGTTTATGAACGATCAAAAGTTATCTCTATGAGATAAAAAGTAGCGGATGCCTTTTTTCTGCGCAGTTCTTAGCTACATCATAAGCAAATCAATTACGGGGTGTTGCGCCAGATTTCGTGGCTTATTATGCTTTATGTGATATTATTACTCAGATATCTATATTTACAGAATAGAAAAACACAAGAAACATGAAAATAAACGAGTGCATATAGGTCAGCCGGCAATACTCGAATCTTATTTAATTGCATAATTATAGTATAGTGAATTATTGTGCTCATGCTTAATAAACTGGTCTAAATGGATAAATATTTCTAATTAATTTGATCAAAATTGGTCCTTATCATGCCAATGTTGAAACCATATTAAAAATCGATGATTGACATACCACAATAATATCGCCGAATATCTTTATTTAGTATCTTTCTGATCAAAACAGACTTCAAGTGCACAAAGATTACGAGATGGCGTTTATATAAAGATTTCTGCAACTGACAGCAAACTGACAAACTGACCTTGATACCTTGCGGATTGGAATGCAATGCATTACAGTCACTACGTTATTGTCAGTAAGACCGGTGTAACACAATGATCGCAACCCCTTCTGCGAACTCCGACGATGAACTGTATATAAACTATGACTTTCACAAATAGCCGCTTATTGACCCGAAACCTCGCGGGTTGAAATGCAATGCAAGTAAGTACTAAATATGACAACATAGCCTTTAGTATAAACGCTTTTGCGCTGGTAATTCTCTGAAAATAAAAGGTGAACGCACAAACTGTATTTATGTCGAAAATTGATTGTAATACTGTTCTTTCTATTGAGATTTTAATTAGAGATAAAATTGTTTCATGCAGTAAAACAGTGTTACAAAGACGCGGATATGTTTCCAATGTTCTGGTGTTATACTCAAATCAGCCAATGGAATAAATGAAGTGTATTCATTCGTACCTAGCCGCGGGAAATTTTATTTGTGTATTATTGGACCCTTACAAAGGTCAAGTCAGGGTGAAAAGCTGGCTTAATACAGCTTACGCCGAAAAAGAGGTGGCGCCCGTGATTAACGGCCGTGCTATAGCTCAGCGACCTATTAGGCTATATAATTGGTTTAAGAATTGATTTAAATCCTGGCTGCGCTTTGGTGTGGTGATATACGGAACTCTAGGAGATCTTACTTCCAAGCAATGATATTAATATAAACCGAATCATTATTGCTATAAAAGCGATCAGCGCTCTTGGAAAAAGGGGGTTAATGCCTGTGCGTTAAGTGCCGTCCTAGATTAGTCTGTGGACATTTATGACAGAGACCTTCTCACAGATTTTTGCATGTATTAAAAATTGTCAATAAATGCTTTATATTGATAAATATAAACATTCGATCTAAAAAGCGTGAGTAAAAAAACTAGAATAAAATTAAAGAAAGAAAAAAAGTAACCATCAACTGGGCTCTAACCACTGATCCCTGGAGTGAAAGTCTATCGCTTAGACCACTCGGCCATCCGTGCTCATCATAATGAGTGATGTATTTTATACATTATATAAGCATGGGGATTTCACAGTATGTCTGCTCCATTCTGCACCGTAGCTAGGCGCACACGCCGAAGTCTCCAATAGGAATATGTCTGTCTGTCTGTTTGTATGTCTGTGGATCTGGTTGTTCACGCATATCTCTCTCTCTCTCTCTCCTCTCCTCTCGAGTCTTCTCTACTCCGGAGCGGCTCTCGCTCGCTCTCTCTCTCTCCTCCTCTCTGCGCTCGCTATCTCTCTCTCTCTCTCTCTCTCTCTTCTCTCTTCTATCTCCTATTCTCTCTCTCTCTCTCTCTCTCTCTCTCTCTCTATATATATATATATATATAGTTTCACAAAATATAACGCCAAAAACAGAACTATCCAAATTAATCAATCATTACGCGCCGCAACGCTTATAATTTTCAGATTTTTTAAATCGTCCAAAAGATGCATATAATTTTAGAGAATGGTAAATGTTTAGTATTACTATTTCCTTTAAAGGGATCTTTTCACGCTTTGGTTAATTGACAAAATTGAAAAAAGTTGTTTCAGATTCGTAAGTTTTCGTTTTAGTTATGATATTTGTGAGGAAACAGTAATACTGAACATTAACCATGCTCTAATATAGCCATTATATGCATCTTTTGACGATTTTAAAACCTAAAAATTATAAAGCGTTGCAACGCGAAACGATTGAATAATTTGGAGAGTTCTGTTTTTGTCGTGAAATTTTGTGAAACTACGAAGATTGCTTATATAGGGTATAAAATACGTCATGAAAGTGTACTCGGCGGATTAGCTCAGTAGGCTAAAGCGTTTTTACTTCAGGACTCCAGGGGTCACTGGTTCGAAACCTGCTCCTGGCAATGTTCTTTTCCTTTTTTTAATTTTTTTCTTGATTTTTTACTGGAGCTTTTACGATCCAATGTTTACATTTATCAATATAAAGCATTTAATGAATAAGTTAAACAAAATGCCAAAATCTGTGAAAAGGCCCCTTTAAAATATCATAACTACAACGAAAATTTGCGAATCTGAAACAATTTTATTTAATTTTGTCAATTTACCAAAACGTGAAAGGTCTCGTTAAGCCTCGTTTTTCAAGAGCGGCTCTCACGTAGAGAGGTCGCCGCATTCACACGGCCAATGTATTTTGGAGTGGACGTTGATGCATCTCTTCAATCTCTTGTTTAACCAGTATCAACAAGAAATTGTATTTAAGTTATGTAAGTATGTATAAATAGATGAGTTTTTGACGTATAAATCTTTACATTACTAGCTAAGAAGCATTTACTTCAGTCTATTTTTCTAATTGAATCTACGGTTATTTTTAGATCATAATATATCTGATATCAGCATGCAATGCTGATTCCATTAAAGCGAGATTATACGATTTCTTATATGTGTTAAATTGTAATATATTGATAAAATATGTTACAATAACACAAAATAGACAAGAAAAAATATAAATTGAAGACGAATTTCATAAAATGCAGCAAAGACAAATTAACGCCCCGAGCCGATTGAGACGAAGATATTTCGTACATATTTGCCTACAATAATCGAAGCGTTAGTCTTTTGAGTTTGTGTCGTATAAACAGATATCGTTGCAGGAATTTATCAAAGCGTTGAAGGCACTGAAGTTGTTCGCTGTTGTCGTCATTATAATAATAATAATAATAATAATAACGTTATTTCATGAAGAATTCACATTAAATAATAATTTCATTTTAACAATGTGGTCTTCAGTAACAAAACACAAGTATACATATTGAAACATGCATACGAACATACAACAGAAAAAAGAAAATTAACTATGCAGTTAAATGTTTTATCCCACTTAAACAGCGAATTCGGTTGATTAAAGTCCCGTTGATTAAATATCATCTATAATCAACGACAGGAAATGACGTCAATATTTCGACGAAATGACGTCATAAATCCTTCGAAATTATCCAGTCAAACTAATTCTGTTTAAATATAAAGGTTTACTAAATTAAAAGTGGGATAAATATAATAATAGATTAGTGTTGATTAAAGATCAGGTTTATCATGCTCTGCACGAAAACGAATATGCACTCGCCAAGGCTCGTGCTTTTTGTTTTCTAAGCCTCTCATGAAAAACCTGATCTATAATAAAAACCAACACATTATTCGCTATATAATGACTTCCTTATCAATTCCGACGACGAAGATGACGACGACGATGATAATGATGACGATTATGAGTATGATAATACAAAATATGCAAAATCTGATACAAAAATCAATCTTACAAAAATCAATCTTTCAAAATAAATCACATCGGACACATCACAACAAAGTATTTACACAGAAAAAAATAAAAAAAACAAAATGAGCATATATATATACATATATATAAACATATATATCAATGATTTGTTTGTAGGTATTTTTTAAAATTTATTTTATTCGAAGACACTTGTCGGATGCTTATTGGAATTGAATTCCATATGGTTCGTGACCGAAACGAAAACGCTCGTTTTCCATAATTTGTTTTAAATGGAATAGATGATATAATGTGTGTGTGATGGATCTAAGAGCGTACACATTGTTATTTGAGATATGAATAACATTATTGAAATAAGAGGGCATTGCGCCTATAACATACTTATGAACAATAGATCCAATTAGGTAAGTACATCTGTTATTGAATGCCAACCAACCAAGTTCTTTGAATAAGGGAGCTGAAGGAGTTGAATATGGTTCGTTCAGTATTATTTTAATAGCTCGTTTTTGTATCGAATGTATTTTACGTAAATGTGACTGTGTTGCTGAACACCACAATGCGCAACAATAATCCATAGTCGTTAATATATATGAGTTGTAAAATAGTGTTTTTGTTTCATAGTTAATAAAACAGTTTATTCGTTTTAATAAGGCCAGTTTAAAGTTAAGTTTACGACTTACACTGTTTATGTGAGATTGCCATGTAAGATTAGCTTATGCGCATTGCACGGGCTAATAAGTGTGCACAGGCTAATCTTATTTGACGTGCATTAAGCCCCGTTTTCCCTGAAAGCAGCCAATATGTACAGATTTCAATGATAAACACTAGACTGGCCAATGTCGACTTACAAGCTGGTATATAAACTCACTGCTAGAGGGTATATACACTCAATGCTAGAGCAGAATCATTTGTCGTCTGCTGCAGACAGGCAGCGGTAATCGTCCCTTGAAGAGTGAGTTGTGGTTCTTACCGTACTTAAGGCTTCTAATCACATACTGATTTGCAAAATATGCTCTGTAAATTTAGCTGACCGCTAACGCGACCAACTAATCAAAGCGCTGAAGGCACTGAAGTTGTTCGCTGTTGTCGTCCTTGATTAGCGTGTGCGCATTGCATATGCTTATCATTGTGCACAGGCTTATCTTATTTGACGTGCATTAAGCCCCGTTTTCCCTGAAAGCAGCCAATATGGACAGATTTCAATGATTAACACTAGACTGGCCAATGTCGTCTTACAAGCTTGTATATACAATCACTGCTAGAGCAGAATCATTTGTCGTCTGCTGCAGACAGGCAGCGGTAATCGTCCCTAGCAGAGTGAGTTGCGGTTCTTACCGTACTTAAGGATTCTAATCACATACTGACTTGCAAAATATGCTCTGTAAATATAGTCGGCCGCTAACTCGACCAACTAAAAATGAACCGTAAAACTAAATTTAGATTCACATCGTACATGCATGATTTACATGCTGGCGTATTCGACTGTACAGCCATGATCGATTTCATATTTAAATATCTGGCTTATTTCGCATTTTTTGACACATGTTCTTCATATTTTTTATTTTAATTTATATTGAAATTATGTTTAATAATTTATTGTTTTACACATTTTATATAAATTAATAAATATTTGACAAAATCGTATAATCTCGGTTTAAGTGTAATTGGCGTGAGAATGGCGTGTCGTTCAATTCTCGCCAGAAATAGCAGATCGTTAAATTCATTAACGGAATTATTTGCAAATAGTCGTCAACGGTTTACTTCCATTTTTCGTAAACAAGCACAATGTATTTGATTGTATAGTATTTGATAACTTACCCTACAAACCACAGCCAACTCTGGCTTATATGGTAAAGGCTCGCTTACTAACAAAATTCCTGATCTCGTTTAATTAAAACATGGTATGAAATGACAACGAGTGTCAGATCTGTTTTATCAAATGCTTTTAAATGAGGAATTTAAATAAATATTTGCGCAAACATAATAATAAATCCCGTATGTTGTTTGCATTTCAGTTAAATAACAAAATGCGATTGGTCAACATAAATAAAACCAAAATAAGCAACTGAAAACGCTTAAAAAGCATATTACACATGTGTAAGATAAAAATATTAGTAATGGTTATATTACATGGGAAACAAGGTATGGCATGTGATAAAACAATATGTGTTCAATGTCTCGATTTCTTGGTAAGAGTAAATGGTAGCTTATAGGGACAAGATAACTTTGTCCGCTCATGCTGGCTGCGACGTAGGTTCTTAGGACAAGATAAAAACGTCCTCTCATGCCAGCTTACACCAAAGTTGTTCGGCAAATAAAACAATGAATATTTATTAATCAAGTTTGCCTTTAAAGAACAATTAGTATAGTAAAAATTCAATTTACAGCCAAACTAGTACTCATTCTATAAAAAACTAAAGTAGTTCAAAACCATTTGATTTACAACTAGATCTATAATGGTAGGCATTTATTTAACAACTAAACAAGTAAGCGAGCATTACATTTTATACTTCAACTACTAGCGAGGGCGCGTTCGTTCAACAACTAGACTAGTAAGTAAGAATTGCATTTAAAGGGATCTTTTCACGCTTTGGTAAATTGACAAAATTGAAAAAAGTTGTTTCAGATTCGTAAGTTTTCGTTTTAGTTATGATATTTGTGAGGAAACAGTAATACTGAACATTAACCATGCTCTAATATAGCCATTATATGTATCTTTTGACGATTTTAAAACCTAAAAATTATAAAGCGTTGCAACGCGAAACGATTGAATAATTTGGAGAGTTCTGTTTTTGTCGTTAAATTTTATGAAACTACGAAGATTGCTTATATAAGGTATAAAATACGTCAAGAATGTGTACTCGGCGGAATAGCTCAGTAGGCTAAAGTGTTTTTACTTCAGGACTCTGGCAGGACTCCAGGGGTCACTGGTTCGAAACCTGCTCCGGGCAATGTTCTTTCCCTTTTTAAATTTTTTTTCTTGATTTTTTACTGGAGCTTTTATGATCCAATGTTTACATTTATCAATATAAAGCATTTAATGAATAAGTTAAAAAATGCCAAAATTTGTGAAAAGGCCCCTTTAACAACTACTCGTTAGCATTCGCGTTACATCTCTAAAAAACAACTGGACATTTAACCCATTTATTCCTAGTGGACTCTCCCATTCTTCCTAATTTGACCAATTTATTTCTAAAATTAAGGATGTCTAGTATATTTATTTCTATATTTAGAATATTTCTTACAGAAATTCCTTTAAGCAAACAGCGCAGACCAAGATGAGACGCCGCATCATGCGGCGTCTCATCTTGGTCTACGCTGTTTGCCAAGGCCTTTTTTCTAGACGCTAGACATAAATGGGTTAAGATTCGCCACATGGAGCGTGATCGGGAACAGTTGACTGAGTGCCCCTTTAAGCCGGGTTTTAAAGGGGCCTTTTCACAGACTTTGGCAAGTATTGAAGCTTTTCATAAAATGCTTTATATTGATAAATGTAACCATTGGATCTTAAGAGCTCCAGTTAAAAAAAAAAAACAAGAATTAAATTAAATAATAAACAAAAGTAACCATCAACTGGGCTCGAACCACTCACCTCTGGAGTAAAATTCAATCGCTCTGACCACATGGCCATCCGTGCTCATACCATGAGCGATGTATTTTATACTTTATATAAGCAATCCTCGTAGTATCACAAAATATAACGACAACAACAGAATTCTCCAAATTATTCAATCGTTTCGCGCTTTATAATGTCCAGGTTTTTAAATAGTTAAAAGATAACTATAATTGATATTTTGGAGCATGATAAATGTTCAGTATAACTGTCTCCTTGCAAATATCATAACTACAACCAAAATTTGCGAATCTGAAACATTGTTTAGTTTTGTCAATTTACCAAAACGGCCCCTTTAAAGGCAGATTTATGTGTTTGGAGACTAAACAAATGAGCCTCTTTCTGAGAAAACTTGGATTATTACATGTGCGTCAAGTGCCATTCAAGATTAGCTTGTGCAGTTCGCACAGGCTAATCAGGGAAAACACTTGCCGCCTAGACTAGATTTTCGGACGTTCTGACGAAAAATCATATATAAGCGAAAAGTGTCGTCTCTGACTAGCCAGCGCGGACTGCACAGGCTTAGACTTATCTGAGGTGACTCTTTACACACACATGCATTACGCCAAATTTTATCAGAGCGCGACTCAAATATAAGCCAAATGCATCTAGATACATGGGAGTCGTGATCTGGGAAAACTGTGCATAATTCATGTGCGTAAAGTGTCGTCCCAGATTAGCCTTTGTAGTCCACATAGACTAATCAGGGACGACACTTTCCGCCTAAATTGGATTTTTGCTAAGAAGAGACTTCATTTAAACGAAAAATGTCATTAAAGCGGAAAGTGTCGCCCCTGATTAGCCTGTGCGGACTACACAGGCTAATCTGGGACGAAACTTTACGCACGTGCATTATGCCCAGTTTTCTCAGAACGCGACTTCATTAATTCCGGACTCATCTTTATAAGAGACAGTAACATGTCGCGACAGTCGGTGTCCGTTACCCTTGACCTACCTACGTCCACAACTGTTATTAATAAGCCGACGACAGTCTGTTTTGTATATGTAACTGTAGACTAGACGCCTGTCCTCTTACCCAGGTGTTCTGTAGACGCATTTAGAGTCAACATCTCTCACATTTGTGTAGGCAAATACTGAGTTTGTTTTATGTTTCATGACACAATATATATATGCTAGGTAGGTTGTTGGTTTATTGCTATTTATTAAGGTTACGTACATAAAAAAATCTATATTAAGTTTGGAATGTTTGATTTACACAATGACACCGCTAAAATCAGACAACTAACTACACATGGAAGGCAATACAAATACGAAAGAACACTATTGAAATAAATTCTATACGTTATAACTCAAAATTTTTACCTAAGAAATACCACATCGATTCTTGCCGGTATGGTGTTGTAGTTGATGACCAGAAATAAACCCATTTATGCCCAATGGACTCTCTCATCCTTCTAAATTGGATCAATTTATTTCCAAAATTAGAGATGTCTAATATATTTATTTCTATATTTAGAATATTTCTTACAGAAATGCCTTTAAGCAAACAGCGCAGACCCTGATGAGACACCGCAGCATACGGCGTCTCATCTGGGTCTACGCTGTTTGCCATGGCCTTTTTTTCTAGACGCTAGGCATAAATGGGTTAATAGAGGAACATAAGTGAGACTAGATACCAAAACAACAAAGTAGTGCCAAAAGGTTTATTTTCTAACTGCTTATATAGTTATACCTGTAATTTGGTATCAAAGCAATTCCATTATAATTTATTTAAAAAAAAATATGCATCGTGCACCCAAACATTGATGGTTACTATCAAATGGACAATATGTACCCATTCTCTCGGGACTTCCGACGTGCGCATGTGTAACCCTTAAATAAGCGGCGCACTTGAAAATTCTCAGAACTAATGCATAATCTATGGACGTCAGTACTGACTATAATTTAACATTATACATTTAATTTAAGACGATTATGTCAAAACAAACCATTTTTCGCAAAACAAAGGCGCATTTATGTAAGTGAAAAATAACTGTCAAAAGATTACCATGATATAAATATTGTTATTCTGTTAGGCGAACAACGGGGTTTCCTTTTACGTTTCCACGAGTCACCTTTAAATGGCCTTTTCACAGATTGTGGCATGTATTAAAGCTTGTCATGTAATGCTTTATATTGATAAATGTAAACATTGGATCTAAAACGCTCCAGTACAAAATCCAGAATAGAGTTATAAGAAGAAAAAGAGTAACCCTCAACAGGGCTCGAACCACTGATCCCTGGAGTTAAAAGACTACCACTTAAGACCACTCGACCACCCGTGCTCATACAATGAAGGATGTATTTAATACTTTATATACCGGCAAGCAATCCTCATAGTTTCACAAAATAAAACGACAAAATCAGAACTCTCCAAATTATTATCGTTTCGCGTTGCACCGCTTTATAATTTTCAGGTTTTTAAATCGTCAAAAGATGCATGTAATGGCTATTTTTGAGCATCGTAAATGTTCAGTATTATTGTTTTCTCACATATATTATAACTAAAACGAAAATTTTCGAATCTGAAACAACTTTTTTTCATTTTGTCAATTTACCAAAACGTGAAAAGGACCCTTTAAAATATATGTATGCATATTGCATGTTGTTTGTATTGGTAAACACTTGTTTAGTCACTTAGGTGCTAGACAAAGTAGGGATAGTTGTTATTGTGATAGTAGGGATAGTTGTTATTGTGATAGTAGGGATAGTTGTTATTGTGATAGTAGGGATAGTTGTTATTGTGATAGTAGGGATAGTTGTTATTGTGATAGTAGGGATAGTTGTTATTGTGATAGTAGGGATAGTTGTTATTGTGATAGTAGGGATAGTTGTTATTGTGATAGTAGGGATAGTTGTTATTGTGATAGTAGGGATAGTTGTTATTGTGATAGTAGGGATAGTTGTTATTGTGATAGTAGGGATAGTTGTTATTGTGATAGTAGGGATAGTTGTTATTGTGATACTTACGTCCGTTAACACGTTTTTCACCTTTACTTTTGCATAACCGGTTGGAACGCAAATAGGTATGAAGAGAGGTCGTTATTTTTATGACATATTGAAACACACATCGATTCCAGGTACGAAATCAATGTCACGACAGTGTCAATATCTGCACATGACCTCCTGAATGATTCATATTTTTAAAGTCATTTTTCGTGTTTGTTGATGATGATTTTATTTCGTTGTTGCGTGCGTGCATGCTCTCGTATCATTTATTGAGCCGCGGTCTTGGAATCAGGGCTGAATGCGCGTAAAGTATCCTCACATATCAGCCTGTGAAGTCCGCACAGGCTAATATGGGACGACACTATCGGTCGAGATGGGATGTTCGTTTAGAAGACCATCCTTTAACGAAAAATTCCATAAACGCGGAAAGTTCCGTCCTTGATTAGCATGTGCAGACTGCACAGGCTAATCTGGGACGACTTTTTACGCAAATTTATACAGCCTCGTTTTGCCTTTTTTGGGGTTGGGGTAGGGGTAGGGGGCTGTTGTCGGTATCACAATATGTAGACAGCGATTTTCCAGACCACTTTGAGACTGGTACCGGTAACGGTAAAATTGGGTAAATTAGCGTCGTTCTGTTCCAAATTGGGAAATCTATTAACTATAGAGATAACATTATAAAACACGAACAATTAATAAGTTGCATTTTACAATCAATATGTTAAATGATATGAACGCCTGTTATTATTAACAGTAAATTCATTAAGAGGAAGGATGATTTTTTCTCTTAAACGTGAAATTTTAAAACAGTAAGAAGAAGATGCAGCACATGTATGGTCGATAGAGTTGTTTGGTTTCAAAACATTGCAATATTCACGACTGGGTTTGGTGTAAAAATCTAAAAGCATATTATCCCGATGGCAAGTGTTTGTCGAAAAAGTTACAGATTCAATTCTTGTATCCTTCAAACACTATAAATGTAACATCAGCACGCGCTATCTGTAGCTTTAATTGAATGTTAACATATTTTCGTATTTTTTCGAAAATTGTTAATACAAATATTTGAACAGCGATTTCCGTCATACGAATTTTTATGCGTTGCAACAGATCACTTATTCGAAAATAGGTACTTTATTGGCCAAACATGTTAAACTGCATCGATATGTTAAACAATGTTTGTTGCTTTGACGATGTCCTTGTGGTTCCAGTTTCACATTTATCACGGATGTTTGAACCAAAACAGCTGTGAAGTAAAGTCGTGACTTCTGCGATAATTAGACGCGTATCGATTTCTGTAATTACTTTTACTACCATGGCATGCTTTAGCACAGAACTCCATATTAAAGACAATGTTGTAACTTTTTCAACGTTATTCCACTATGGCGTCCGATTTCTGCCATAGCACATGAGAGGTGCCGTCACGCCTTTGACCAGAGACCCATACAAACAGGTCCCCGCGTTGACACACCAGAGGAAATAATATGCGTGTCGATACGACAAATCGTAGTGGCTGATATATGTAATAATAAACAGGGCCGGATTAAGCTGTTTTGGGGCCCAAGGCTGCATATGTTTCGGGGGCCCCCTTCCCTCTAGCCCCTTATGTATATTGAAAACCATACTTGATACTACAACTACAAAGATCAGAAAACTTGAATTTGTATATATAGCAAAACAACATTGACAATGTAAAACTATTTTATTAACTGAACTTAAAATGCATGTTACATGTAACAGATTCCAGCCTATAAGTTTCTTTTACGACAGCTGTGTAACGTCTAGTTCTCGGAGGACTTGACATTCTGTAGACAGTAGCCCAATGCTGTAACCTTTCCTGAATCATGGTGTTCCGTAGATAGTTTTTCACGCGTGATTATGTTGAAAATGACTACCTTGACAGTTATCAACTGGAATTATTCGTAAAGCGATTGCAAAGTTGTCTGTAATTTACCGCCATCTAACTTCAACAGTTAACTTATGTGGGTGATGGTTCTGTCTTGGTCCGCTTCTGAGATGGTTTTGAATGAACGAGCCCGTCAACAAAAGACGCCTCAATGTCATCTGGATTAGATTCCAATAGATGCGTTGCACATTCTCGCAGATCATCCAAGGTGAGAGACTCAAACTATGTCATGAAACTAAACAGTTTGTCAAGACCAGAATATGCTCAACCGCTTGGGAAGTTCAACAATTAATGAGACAATCAACTATGCATGTCGTATGTGTGAATTAAAAAATTGTCGCGTGCACTTACTCAAAATTTGCATCTGGTGTCGAACTCTTGTCACGAAATAGTTTCCGCCGTTTTTTATGCGTATTCTCATCCTACTATTCGTTGATTGCAACAGACGCTTTGGTCTTCTCTTCAATGTCGTCAAACGTGTCCAGATGTTGGCATGACCATACGGGCAAGTCGTATACTAAACAGAGCAACTAATGGTTCTGAATGGATATACAACACAGAAAAAAAACTGATAGCATAGTTAATCAAACATAACTAAACGGTTACAATCCGACATACATCGGGAAACTTGTAAAATTACACAGAAAATTTCTACTGCATTCCCTTCAGAGTCGTTCAATGGCGCAATAAAGAACGACTATACGTTGGGAAACTAGTCTGCCGTTAGGGGCCCCTTTAAAATCGGGGGCCCAAGGCTGCAGCCTTGTTAGCCTAGTGGTTAATCCGGCCCTGAAAATATATTCATTAAGTTTTCGCTCGCATAAAAGAAAAAAAACGATGCGCCGATAAGACTATTATAACATGTGTCGTTCTTTCGTGTTTATATGATGCAGGGCGCAAACGCGACAACATGCCGGTAAATATACGCGGCAATGCAAAGCTTTTTTGTGATATTTGTCGCTTTAGCGTTTTGGTTTGTTGACGGGTTGAAGGTCGCCAAAACGCCATCAAAACCGCCATCATATCACTCAAGGTGCCAGATATCAGACACCATACAAATAAAGGTTAAACTTCAAAATCAGAAATTGGCGAATTTAACTGCTGACGAAATCGTCATTTTTTTAATGACGAAATTTTGTGCTGTCGAAAATAAATGGTTTCACAGTACTTTTCGTTTTTGCGTGTCGGAGACCTTTAATCGCCCCAACATGACATACCGATGTCGCAGAAATCAGCCTCCATAGAACACAGCATTATAGAGGAAGTAAGCTGTAATTTCACTATCGCATACTAATATCGATTTTCTCCATCATTATTCTGTGAACTCTTGATTAGAAGTGAGCTGTCCGCTGTTTTCTTGATATCTGATTTGGCCTGCATTTGAACTCATCTGCAAAGTATCTTTGGAGTATCGTATACCTGTATTAATTTACTTCTCGTAGGTATAATAATAAGATGGTTACTATTTGAAACTTCGCTTACTTACGCGATAAATAAATTGTTGAGCGTCGGATTTCCTCACATGTTTTTGTTGTTGTAAAAATTTCGTGCGGGCATAGAGTGTCTGAAGTCACAATCCAGATACATCTTTAGAAATAGTTTACATGAGATAGCTCAAGCTCTTATAAGTTATAATATAAGAATTTGTTAATCCTTTTTTATTTTTTAACCTATGTTGTTACATTTGTTATTATTTGAAAATAAATAAACGATGAAGACAGTTTCGTCTATCGTCTATCAAACGATGAATACAGTAATAAGACAATTTTAAACTCTATGGTAAATGTTATTTTGTATGTTCCAATTATATCTTAATGCATTATAAAAATCATTCGCGTTGTAACGATTCTTTAAAAAAACATCGTAAAGTGCAAGTAATTACCGGTATGACTTACGATGTTTATTACGAATGGTCCCGGTCTGGCCCTGACTGTCGGCTGTACGAACTGGAAGGTCTCACGGACAGACAGACGAACGAACGGACGTATCGTTTGCCGGGAGGATGATTATTTTATTTCACTGAGAAAGACGAACATACACAAAGTTATCCACACCCTATTTTACAGGAACCACTCATCTCTCGGCCCTTTCTTCCATAGTTGGTTTACATTTACATTTATTAATCTATAACCATTTTATGTTTTTGTATGGTTGTTCATTTTGGACTTTAAAGGGGCCTTTTCACGTTTTGGTAAATTGACAAAATTTAAAAAGTTGTTTCAGATTCGCAAAGTTTGGTTTAAGTCATGATATTTGTGAGGAAACAGTCATACTGAACATTTACCATGCTCTAAAATAGCCATTATATGCATCTTTTGACGATTTGAAAACCTGAAAATTATCAAGCGTTGCAACGCAAAACGATTGAATAATTTAGAGAGTTCTGATTTTGTCGTTATATTTTGTGAAACTACGAGGATTGCTTATATTAAGTATAAAATACATTATTCATTGTATGAGCACGGATGCCCGAGTGGTCTAAGTGGGTAGATTTTTATTCCAGGACGCCAGAGGTCAGTGGTTCGAGCCCAGTTGAGGGATACTATGTTATTCTTTTTTGTTAACTGTATTCTTGAATTTTACTGGAGCTTTTAGATCCAATGTTTACATTTATCAATATAAAGCATTTAAAGACAAACCTCAATACATGCCAAAATCTGTGAAAAGGCCCCTTTAAGCCGTTTTGAACAGTATTTCAGTCATTAAGAGCGGGCTGGGGGGGGGGGGGGGGGCGCTGCATACAAAATGGCTTCGTCTGCCAATGTTTTTGCATTTACTTCATTCTAGAATTGTATGCAATTGTGCGATTGTTAACTTTCCTGCAGTTTTAAAATGTTCATTTCTCTGAACTCGCATTTACCACGGCGTTGTCAAGTTTAATAAATTTAGACTAACGATCCTGCATGTTCGCTACCCTGTTAGAGGATGGTCAATATAAACGCTAGTTCAACGCAGTTAAAAAGATATGTATTTTTTGAACATATATTGCAGATATTTCATTATTGTAATCTTTGTAATTTTTAAGAGCAATAAACATGAAAACACGGTAAAGATATGCGATCGTATATGTTCGCTACACTGTTAGAGGGTGGTCAAAATAAACATCGTTCCTGATAAGCCTGTGCTAAAATTTCACAGGCTTATCCGGGTCGACACTTCCTCCTTGACTTGATTTTAATTTAGAATAGACTTTCCTAACAGAATTTTTTTTCCATAAGAACGGAAAGTGTCGTCCCTGATTTGCCTGTGCAGACTGCACATGCTTATTTGGGATGACAGCTTTACGCACAAGCATAAAGCCCGGTTTTGCCAGAGCGCGACTCACATATTTGTTAATCATATGGTGCTCAATCACTTACTTTTACGCGACAAAATCCTTGCTGCTATTTATGCTAGTAAATCGTGCCATTGTTGGGTCTTATTATCTTATTTTTATCTATTTATTGTGGGGTTTTTTCTTCTCACAAATTCATATAGGGCTACACAAGTAGTAATAAAACTGGAATACTGCATGAAAATTATTTCATTGACATGCACGCTTTTTTTGTCTCTTAAACGACAAATGACTTGTCATTAATAATACAATATTTTTTTAACAATCTTTTTTAGCCCCATTAATCAATTAACAGTGCGCAAACGTAGCGGCCATTAATGACAAGTGCATTACTAAACAAGAGCACCGCCTTGCGGGTGCAGACCGCTCATCTATTTTCTTTTTAAAGGTGAAGGGACTCTCATTTTCAATCATAAAGGAGGGAGGGGTGGAGTGAAGAGCGGTGCATTGTGTGGGGGTGTGGACATTTATTACATTTTCTTCCAAAAATGCGAAAAAAAAGGAAAAAAAAAATCGGGGGGGGGGGTTTGGGGGGGGGGGGGGTGGGGGGGGGATTCTTGGGTGCGATGGTTGGACGGTATTTCAAACATAAAATAATAAAAATAAATATTTGTGTTTTTTAACCGTTTCATAAAAAAAAAATTGGGGGGGGGGGGGGTGAGGTGGGGGGTAAAGTGTGAGGATGTGGTGGTAATTTGTGAGATGATCTTTAAAAAAAAAATAGGGGGGGGGGGAGGGGGGGTGGGGTGGGGATTCTTGGGTGCGATGGTTGGACGGTATTTCAAACATAAAATTATCAAAATAAATAGTTTTGTTTTTTAACCGTTTAAAAAAAAAATTGGGGAGGGGGTGGGGTGGGGGGGGGTATAGTGTGAGGGTGTGGTGGTCATTTGTGAGATGATCTAAAAAAAAAAAAAAAATAAAAAAATAAGGGGGGGAGGTTGGGGGGGGGGGGGGCACGGGCGATGGTTTGGGTGGAGTCTATTGTGGTATGTCAGGTAAGAGTAGTTTTGTCAAAGTATCAATCAAATCTAATCATAAATAAAGAAGTTATGGCAATTTTAGAGAAATTTAATAATTTGACCTTGAGAGTCAAGGTCATTCAAAGGTCAAGGTAAAATTCAACTTGCCAGGTACAGTAACCTCATGATAGCATGAAAGTATTTGAAGTTTGAAAGCAATAGCCTTGATACTTAAGAAGTAAAGTGGATCGAAACACAAAATTTAACCATATATTCAAAGTTACTAAGTCAAAAAAGGGCCATAATTCCGTAAAAATGACATCCAGAGTTATGCAACTTGTCCTTTTACTGTACCCTTATGATAGTTTGCGAGTGTTCCAAGTATGAAAGCAATATCTATGATACTTTAGGGGTAAAGTGGACCAAAACACAAAACTTAACCAAACTTTCAATTTTCTAAGTATAAAGGGCCCATAATTCCGTCCAAATGCCAGTCAGAGTTACATAACTTTGCCTGCACAGTCCCCTTACGGTAGTTAGTAAGTGTTGCAAGTATGAAAGCAATAGCTTTGATACTTAAGGAATAAAATGGACCTTAACACAAAACTTAACCAAAATTTTCAATTTTCTAAGTATAAAAAGGGCACATAATTCTGTCAAAATGCACGCCAGAGTTATCTAACTTTGCCTGCCCAGTCCCCTCATGATAGTTAGTAAGTGTACCAAGTTTGAATGCAATAGCATTGATACTTTCTGAGAAAAGTGGACCTAAACGCAAAACTTAACCGGACGCAGACGCCGACGCAGACGCCGACGCCGACGCCAAGGTGATGACAATTGCTCATAATTTTGTTTCAAAAAATAGATGAGCTAAAAACGAGTTGTCGGGGTGGTGGTAATAACAAGAACAAAAATAACAGGCGCGTCAAGATGAGGTTCGATCTCATAGACAATTCCGTTTTATATACCTTATTGTAGGCTACCGGAAGAGGTATCGAAGGCAGCGCAGCGGGTGCGACAGGAGGTGGGCGAGGTGGACGTGCTGGTGAACAACGCGGCGGTGGTGACCGGACGGCCGCTACTGGAGTGCCCGGATGAGATGATAGAGAGAACCTTCAGCGTGAATCTCCTCGCGCAGTTTTACGTAAGCTACTTGACAACGTGACCGAGGCATTAATAGGCTAATCAGTGATGACACTTTCCGCATAAACTTGATTTTCGCAGAGAAGTGACTACCTTTTATCGAAAAACACCATAAAACCGGAATGTGTCGTCCTGGTTAGCCTGTGCGAACTTCACAGACTTATCCAGGACGAAAATTTACGCGCATGCATTTAGCCCCGTTTTCGCAGAGCGCGGCTCAAAAACTTTAAACTTGTTAATCTCTTTTTAATACGTTAGTTTAGACTGAATGTTACGTACATTTTAGGAACAAATCCTGTCATTGCTATAAGGACCAAGATAACAAAATTATGTTTTTCAACAATAACTATCAGCATCACGTTTCATAATCTAGGGGTATAATGCTAATAATTAGTCGAGATTACCGTATATTGAAAACTAGTAACTAAGATTTTCTTTGTGCACCATCAAGACCGTTATTGTAATTCTTCCATCTGTTTTATTTATTCAGCTTATAAAATATGCCGTAAAAACGCCACGGCGGGATTTCTTCTTCCAGACCGTGAAATGTTTCTTGCCCGCCATGATGAAGCGCCATCATGGTCACGTGGTCAACATCGCGAGCTCGGTGGGCCTCGTGGGACTACGCCACCTGGCGGACTACAGCGCCTCCAAGGCCGGCGTGGTCGGCTTCTCAGAGGTGTTGAACCTCGAGGTGAAGTTCTCTGGGGTGACCGGGGTGCACACTACCACCGTGTGTCCGTCGTTCGTCAAAACCAGCCTCTTCCAGGGCTGCGAAATGAGGTAGTGTTACTTGCTTAGATTCATCAGTTTAATTTTCAGTATGACGTCATATGCCGATTTGACGTCACGTGATTACTCCTCTGCACCGTATGCAGGGGATTTTACTAGTTTCTTACAATAATGTCAGGGCTTAGTATAATGAACATATGTCGTATATCTGTTTCATCTTCGAATGTTTTCTCAATTTTTGAGATGAGTATGACAATCATGTACAATCATATTCTAATAGCTCAGTAGACCAAAGCGTTTCTCAAGACGAAATGAAATAAACCCTCTACGACCTATGGCCTTTTTTTTCAGTACGACTAAAAGTTTAGAAATTTGACTTAACAGGGCACTCACATACGCCTTCTGCTGACCAATAAGATTGTAGTGCGGGTATGGTTTGATGACGCGAAATAACTCGCATCAAATCAATTTACAAAACAATGCAAGAACAAATATAGATTTCAAGTAAACAATTCTTAAGTCATGAAAGTTCGTATGTATTTCGAATGTTCCTGCGCGAACGTCAGACGGTAAGAATTCGGGCGACACAAATGTAACGGCCAGTAACGAATTGTTTTTAATAAACGCTCAGCCTAACATTTCTTTATTTTAGTTATAAAAGTTGCTACCGAAGCATTTAACGCAAATAATTGTCAAGAATGCATTGTGTGCAAAGGAATTTTCATTTCCCTATCGGCTTGTCAACGGAAATATGTTCTGTCTTCAATCCACTACTGTAATTCCAAAAACTGATATGGATTTCCAATTACCTCGTTTTGCAAACATTAGAAACCATCAACTCCTTGTGAAGCAGGTGATGTCATTGGTTCTCTTGTACAGTTTTGGTGCCAAAAATTATTATTAAAGTTACCTGTTAACAGATTTCGGCATGTATTGAAGTTTGTCATTAAATGTTTTTTATTGATAAATGTAAACATTTTATCTAAAAAGCTCCAGTAAAAAAAAACTAGGAAAAAAAATAAGGAAGAAAAAAAGTAACCCTTAAAGGCTGGAACCACTGACCCTTGAGTAAAAGTCTAACGCTTAGACCACTCTGTCATCCGTGCCTGGAACCACTGACCCTTGAGTAAAAGTCTAACGCTTAGACCACTCTGTCATCCGTGCCTGGAACCACTGACCCTTGAGTAAAAGTCTAACGCTTAGACCACTCTGTCATCCTTGCCTGGAACCACTGACCCTTGAGTAAAAGTCTAACGCTTAGACCACTCTGTCATCCGTGCCTGGAACCACTGACCCTTGAGTAAAAGTCTAACGCTTAGACCACTCTGTCATCCGTGCCTGGAACCACTGACCCTTGAGTAAAAGTCTAACGCTTAGACCACTCTGTCATCCGTGCCTGGAACCACTGACCCTTGAGTAAAAGTCTAACGCTTAGACCACTCTGTCATCCATGCCTGGAACCACTGACCCTTGAGTAAAAGTCTAACGCTTAGACCACTCTGTCATCCGTGCCTGGAACCACTGACCCTTGAGTAAAAGTCTAACGCTTAGACCACTCTGTCATCCGTGCCTGGAACCACTGACCCTTGAGTAAAAGTCTAACGCTTAGACCACTCTGTCATCCGTGCTTGGAACCACTGACCCTTGAGTAAAAGTCTAACGCTTAGACCACTCTGTCATCCGTGCCTGGAACCACTGACCCTTGAGTAAAAGTCTAACGCTTAGACCACTCTGTCATCCGTGCCTGGAACCACTGACCCTTGAGTAAAAGTCTAACGCTTAGACCACTCTGTCATCCGTGCCTGGAACCACTGACCCTTGAGTAAAAGTCTAACGCTTAGACCACTCTGTCATCCGTGCCTGGAACCACTGACCCTTGAGTAAAAGTCTAACGCTTAGACCACTCTGTCATCCGTGCCTGGAACCACTGACCCTTGAGTAAACGTCTAACGCTTAGACCACTCTGTCATCCGTGCCTGGAACCACTGACCCTTGAGTAAAAGTCTAACGCTTAGACCACTCTGTCATCCGTGCCTGGAACCACTGACCCTTGAGTAAAAGTCTAACGCTTAGACCACTCTGTCATCCGTGCCTGGAACCACTGACCCTTGAGTAAAAGTCTAACGCTTAGACCACTCTGTCATCCGTGCCTGGAACCACTGACCCTTGAGTAAAAGTCTAACGCTTAGACCACTCTGTCATCCGTGCCTGGAACCACTGACCCTTGAGTAAAAGTCTAACGCTTAGACCACTCTGTCATCCGTGCCTGGAACCACTGACCCTTGAGTAAAAGTCTAACGCTTAGACCACTCTGTCATCCGTGCCTGGAACCACTGACCCTTGAGTAAAAGTCTAACGCTTAGACCACTCTGTCATCCGTGCCTGGAACCACTGACCCTTGAGTAAAAGTCTAACGCTTAGACCACTCTGTCATCCGTGCCTGGAACCACTGACCCTTGAGTAAAAGTCTAACGCTTAGACCACTCTGTCATCCGTGCCTGGAACCACTGACCCTTGAGTAAAAGTCTAACGCTTAGACCACTCTGTCATCCGTGCCTGGAACCACTGACCCTTGAGTAAAAGTCTAACGCTTAGACCACTCTGTCATCCGTGCCTGGAACCACTGACCCTTGAGTAAAAGTCTAACGCTTAGACCACTCTGTCATCCGTGCCTGGAACCACTGACCCTTGAGTAAAAGTCTAACGCTTAGACCACTCTGTCATCCGTGCCTGGAACCACTGACCCTTGAGTAAAAGTCTAACGCTTAGACCACTCTGTCATCCGTGCCTGGAACCACTGACCCTTGAGTAAAAGTCTAACGCTTAGACCACTCTGTCATCCGTGCCTGGAACCACTGACCCTTGAGTAAAAGTCTAACGCTTAGACCACTCTGTCATCCGTGCCTGGAACCACTGACCCTTGAGTAAAAGTCTAACGCTTAGACCACTCTGTCATCCTTGCCTGGAACCACTGACCCTTGAGTAAAAGTCTAACGCTTAGACCACTCTGTCATCCTTGCCTGGAACCACTGACCCTTGAGTAAAAGTCTAACGCTTAGACCACTCTGTCATCCGTGCCTGGAACCACTGACCCTTGAGTAAAAGTCTAACGCTTAGACCACTCTGTCATCCGTGCTTATACAATGAAAGATGTATTTTATACTTTATATAATCAACCCTTGTAGTACCACAAAATATAACGACAACTACAGAACTCTCCAAATTATTCAATCGTTTCGCGTTGTAATTTTCAGGTTTTTAAATCGTCAAAAGATGCATTTAATTAATGCAAATTTTAGAGCATGGCAAATGTTCATTATTATTGTTTACTCATAAATATCATAACTTCATCGAACGTTTGCGAATCTGAAACTTTTTGTTTTATTTTGTCAATTTACCAAAACGTGAATAGTTCCTTTAACAGTGATACATTTACAATGGGGTCAATGTTTGTTGTCTTTATGGGATTACTTTTGGCGTTAACACCTACGTTAACTTTTAAGAACTGGTCTGTCTTTTTTTAAATAACGAGTACGTACAGACGTCAATGTCGCACTGTTTTAAAACCCCATAATTTTATTTTGTTTTCCTGCATCAAACAATTGTTTGTACTCAAATGATGTAGTTTTTATTCCGAGCGTCTGAATCGTGTTAAATTTAGCCTTTATGCAGAATAAAATGGCTATCAGACATTATGACTTTTGGACGAACAAGTACATTACGTAATGTCTCCAAATTTAAGAGCGATATTAATGATATACATCGAAATATATAGTTTTGATGTGGTGTCCGTCACTAAGACCCACCCGTCACTGAATGCTACTGATAAGGATTCCGTTACGGCGACATCCCGTTAGAAACCGATTTTCCCGAGTATTGGACATAGACTGTGTTGTAATTAGACTCGCCTCTGCGCATTGATGAAAGAAATGTGTGTTATACATGTGTGTTATTTGATATATCCAGCCTCATTATTTATCACGATTTCTGACTTTTCTCTGCTCATTTTACATCAGGTTTGTCCCAATGCCCTTGTTCAAGTGAAACAACATTGATATAGGTTACGTATGCGCAATAAATTTCCTAATATATTACATATGAAATAAGCGAATAGTCACTATATCATCATACATCATTGGAAAGATAAATGCATAATCTTTTGGAAAAAAATGCATGTCATTAAATTCTATACGCTGTAACTCAAAATATTCACCTTAGAATAGGCACACCGGTTTTGACACCTATGGAGGCGGCCATTTTGGGCTATAATAGTATGACCTATTTTCAAAGCCGGGAACCATCAACAGAAAAAGTAGAGCAAAAATGGCTTTTTTCTTATTGCTTACAAATATACCTTCAATGTGATATCAAAAACGTACCTAAGCAATGTATTTTTCAAGTTCTAGGCAGCATGCACTGATAATTGTGTGCTTAGTATCAAGGTGACTGCATGAAACCCTGCAAACAGGAGTTCCGGTTTGGGGTTATGTAACCCATAATATTGAAGTATCATTAATAGTGTTTTTTTCCTTTAACCTATAAATCTTCTACCGATTAACCCATTAATGTCTAGCGTCTAGAAAAAAGTGCATTGGCACACAGCGTAGACCCATATGAGATGCCGCATGATGCGGCGTCTCATTAGGATCTGCGCTGTTTGCTTAAAGGAATTTCTGTAAGAAATATTCTAAATATAGAAATAAATATACTAGACATCCCCAATTTTGGAAATAAATTGATCCAATTTAGAAGGATGGGGGAGTCCACTAGGCAAAAATGGGTTAAAAATGTTGTATTTCGGAGGCTATCCATTGTGAATCACATTGTGCTGTTGTTTTAACAATCGCATCTCGCCTAACCACCCTACGTTGGAAACCCAGCTTGCGAATGTAAGCTTATTTCACCGTAATGTTATCCCTATTTACTTAGTCCCCCGTCCCCTCACTGCACATAGTCCAAAACAAAGTTTGAGACTTCAGTAATTATAACTTGCAACAGCTAAAACTAAACATTCGCCTAAACTTTCGGTGCGCCTTTTCATGCGATTTCATATCAATATTGAAACGGCAACTTGAACCGCAAAAAAACCCTTAAACTCAGTATCATTTCAGAAAACGCGTGGAATGAGCCCAGGCTTTGGGGTTGTGTGTTGGCCATTTGCTCTAATAATAGAAACTCTTTTGTTTAAAGTTTGTTTTGTGAAGGCTCTTCGTTGCAAACGACATCTTTACAAATATTACATTAACCCATTTATGCCTAGCGTCTAGAAAAAAGGCCTTGGCAAACGGCGGTGGGTCTGCGCTGTTTGCTTTAAGGAATTTCTGTAAGAAATATTTTAAATATAGAAATAAATATTCTAGACATCCATAATTTTAGAAATAAATTGATCCAATTTAGAAGGATGGGAGAGTCCACTAGGCTTAAATGGGTTAAACCGGCAGCACTTAGCATTGGCAGACACGCTTCAAGTCACAGGTGGAAGTAACGTACCCAGGATAGTATTTTTTATATATATTTTTTTAGGAGCCCAATAAATTCAAATAAATATATAAAATCATGTTTAATGAGAAAAAAATTGACAAAGAGCCACGACAAAAAATCCCCACCCTCTGATATTGAAATCATAACAAGGTCATTAACTAGAACTTATCATAGACCTGTCTTCGCGGGCCGCAAAAATGTCAAAAGTAGCATTAATCAAAAGCATCCCTTGATCCTTCTATGGGCAATTGGACAACCTTTCAAAAAAAGTTAACTCAAAAAAATCTGTCCAGCCGTTAACTCACAGTCGGTCGATAACCAAGCAAAATTTCCAGTCCGTTTGTCAACCCGAATAAATCTTCGACAGACTTTCAAACAATATTTTATAGTTTTTGCCCCTTAATCGATAGCTCGCGTCCTATTCCTTTAAAACAACGAGGCGTGTCAAATAATGCATGCATATGCAACCACTTACCCCTAAAAACTAATTCCAATACAATCAGAATGATAAGTATTTTTAATTTATTAACATTTATTAAAACATCGTTGTTGTTGTTGATTGGATATTTTTGTGCCTGGCTCTGTCAGTGTAATTCACTGCTAAGCCGGGTTAAAGAGCGATGGCTACTTTCGTTTTCAAGTAAATCAAATTTAGAGTAAAAACAATTGTTGCAAAGAAAATATAACATTTTGGAATTAGTTTTTAGGGGTAAGTGGTTGCATATGCATGCATTATTTGACACGCTTCGTTGTTTTGAAACGCTTTCTTATTTTAGAGATTTTACTTGATGATGTCATTTTAAGAGCAATTTGTTACATGTTGTTTTTAATTATTATTTTAGCCAATATAACAGTTTCCCTTTCTAGCTTTTAATTGCATTATAAAAGTGACCCGAAATGAAAGTGAACGTTGTCAACAAATTACTTTTTACACCAAACTATGGATTTCAAAATAATTGCAATGTCCAAAACACTTCGAGCTGTCAAGTATGTTAGTGATGGGGCATGAACTGTCCCTTTCAGATGTCATTAATCTGGAATATGATACGTGTCACCCGTGCCAGATTTTGCATGCACAATTTGAATTATTTGGTGGATTTTGTTTTTCGTAAATACTTCCCAAATGATGGTTGAAGGCAGCTAAATGAAAGTCCGTTACTGTTGTTGTTCGTGGTATGACACTTGATGAATGTGGCTCAGAGAAGTGTCAGGTTCGGGAAATAGGTCAGTGGCCAGTGTCGTTTATACAAAATAATGTGTTTTTCGCCCGCTGTGTTTGTCCATATTTTCGCGTGAATAACGACTCAAGCGTTTAAATCGTCCATGAACGATAGCGGTGTTAGCTGGCCGTTTGAAAACAGATAGTGATACATTCAGGTTTCTGCAATCACCGGAACACCGGCACACATTTAGTCATCTATGAAGAAGTCCGAATTAAGTAACACGATACTGATGTTCAACATGCACTGCATAAAAACATTTACACCCGAACAGGTCCCAGCTGAAAATGAAAATACAAAAAATGTTTCAATACCGAATATCACAGCTAGTAATTGTATGCTTTTTAAGTTCACATTTAACGAAACAACATTTTTTCTTTGTATTTATTGTAATGCTACCAAAATGGAACGATTTTTTACAAAATATTTGCGTCTGTGCACGCCTGTATTTTGAAAGAATATGATGTTTCTAGTTATTGTTTCCTTTCTTAAACACCCTAACTAACCAAGTTTAAACATTTGCGTTATATCATTGTATGAATGTCTTTTACAGATTCCCGTGCATACTTCCGGCTCTGGACGTTGACGCATGCGCAGACCGTATTCTAGACGCGGTTCTGACCAATCAGGTGATCGTTTGCATTCCGCGGATCGTGTACTTCTTCTGCGTCATGAAAACGTAAGTAGTTCGTCCTTAATCGTTTCTACGACTTTCGCGCTCGCATAATCGTGTTCTGTTTTTTTTCGTTATTAAAACAGTCCGTTTCGCAATTAAAAAAGAAGAACATCCCCACGTGAAGTGGTTAATAATGTTATATATAATAGCAATAGAGTGCTGCCAACAACTTTCAATTCAGTTTTAAATGTATATGTATTGTCAGAACAGAACAGAACAGTACAGAACAGAACAGAACAGAACAGAACAGAATAGTTTATTTTTTATTTAAGCATGTGAAGCTCATCGTCATTAACATACATATAAATAACAGCATGCGTTGAAGTACATACAAAAACACACATCACTTTAAAGAAAAAATAATCTTAATAAACACGAAATAAACATATATCGTGAAAATATTTCGTGAGAATGGTACATGGATGGGTTTAATACACAGTGGTCACACAATGTTATTGATCTAGGTTTACAAATATAGGTGTAATTACATATTTCTGACCTTATGTTTTTGTAAAAATGTATTTCTATTTAACACTACATTTTCTCTTTAGAAATGTTCTCTTAAACAATACATGGCTAGCTTTCTTAATACATTTATGTTTAAGCTATTAAGTAGTTTAATATACTTGAACATATTTGGCCGGATTCTATAATTGTCATTAGTTATGCATAACTGTACAACATAAAATATTTTTACACAATTAGAGTCAATCGTGAATGGGTGGTTTTACAATTTATTGGTAATATCACATACCATCTGTAACAATTCATCTATAGGGATTGCGTAGAAAATGTTCTCTAGTGGCCAGAATGACGTGTAAACCAACTAAATTGAGTTTCTTTCAGCTCTGTGTTTATTGTATAATTACAACTTTTATTTGTAATTCATGAACTTGAAATAACCTCGTAAAGCAACATTAAATAGGCAACATTGTTTATATTATATCACGTTACACATTCTTATATTATCGTTAAAGCCACACACCTTATTTGGCATAGTAAATTTAAGTATAAATAATAAACATATTTTATCTATGCCAATTTTAATATATCAGGTGGTAACGAGGTAGAAATCCGTCTTTTTGCGCTTTAAAACTTAGAATTAATCGCGTTTGTCGAAATGGACGTATACGTCTAGAAATCCTACTTTCGGTTTTAAAAACGGTACCATTCGAAAAATAATAAATTACTTGCTAACTAGGCTATAGATTTAATGACAATTTTGCACACTTTCAAATTGCATCGTTATGTATTGATTAACATGTATTTCATTTCAAAGTCAGAGGCAAGGTGTGCGCCTTTAAAAATAGCGAACAACTATACGTATTGTTGTCGATAGGCTGAAATAAGATCAATATTATTATAATGATCATCATCATGCTCATCACCACCTTCAGAACTACCACTATTATTATCATCATGACCATTATTGTAACATCATCTTCCTCCTCTTCATTGTCATGATTGTCATCATCATCATTATCATCATCATCATCAACAACAACAACAACAACATCATCGTCACCGTCATTATCATCATCATCATCATCATCAGCCACCAACACCACCACAACCATTATCATGGTCACCATTATCATCATCATCATCATTATCACCAACACCATCATCATCGTCCTCGTCGTCGTCATCATCTTCTTCCTCTTCTTCGTCTTCTTCTTCGTCTTTTTCATTGTCATAATCGCCATAATCACAATCACATCATCATCATCATCATAAAAAACTCTTTATCTGCTTCTTTATGTGTTTCTTCTTCGTAGTCGTTTTAAACGTACGCTTCGTTGGCATCATGATCACTCATCCAACACGAACATGTTTAATATATATGGGGTTGTTTTCCGAGTCTTGGAAATTATGGTTTGCAGTTTCGTACTAAGCAAAACACTTGTTTGTATTTAACACTTACCTGGTGTTCTAGTTACTTTATATCCGATCTTTTAATTTTCTTTAAAAACGTGTCTTTTTGTGATTAAAATCCTTAATTGCATGATAAAAAGTTAAAAACAGAACCCATCAAATGACGTCATGATTTATGAGACTGCATGTGACAGCTTTGTCCCAATCGTGATACATCGGCTATCTCGGATTCCTCCGTAAGTCGGTTTGTACAGAATGTATCGCTATTGTCTGTTTTGACCGGCATAACAATCTTTAAATTATATGAATAAGTATTGATAGGGTCGACAAAGCCTTGTTTTTATGGGGGCTAAACACCTGAAATCAAAACATGAGCCTGCTATATTCTGAACAAGTATTGTTTCTACTCAGGAAACTGGCTTAAGTGTTGAATTAAGCTTTAGACCTTGAGTTTCAGTGCAATCTCTTTAAAATTAATTGGTTAAAATGAATAATAATTTGTAAAAGATAAACATTCTGCACAAATTCAATTATATACTTGACCTGTGTGCAGGAATCATTGCAGTCTTGATAGATAGTGAACTATGTCCAAAGCACCATGGCTATGAAACACCCGTATTTTGAATATTGCAATGTTCCACAGAAATGATGCTGATGATAATTCTACACAATGATGAATTATTAGACATATTTCTTAATAAGTTAATTCCATTTCCACCAACAATTCCACTACCAGTTCAAATGCTTCGTACACAGTTGAAAATAACACTATTCCACTCAACATTCGTGACATATGTACTCAATTTTTCAACTTTTCGCAATTAAAATTGTCTTCTACTGTTATTGTTGTTGTTGTACTTTTGAAAGTAGTTCGAAAGATGGCGACCATTAACCCAGAGATTGATTTATGAAATAAATCGTTTGCTGATCCAGAGTGAGCTTTGTCCCAGCAATAGTAGATTTAAACGTATAATATATCATTTGGCTTTATTTCATACATTTACGTCTCGTATTCGGATTAAATTGTTCTATTATCTTGCGCTTTACGCCGGAACCTGACACTTTATTTAGCTCGATCCTCATTTCGTATGTACGACTTACCAAACAAATGCGAACATGCGCAGTTTTGGAGTTTTGGATTGTGCATCAGGACTTCGCACTTTCGGCTTTCTTTTCATTTCCAGGATACTGCCGGTGAACGTGATGTGTTCAATATCTAAGTTTTTCGGCGCCATCGACTTTATGGACAATTTTGTACATGGAGATAACGGAAATGACCAAGCAGTTCCGAACAGATCAGTGACGTCAAATCCGGTTAACACATCATAGAATAAGGCGCATCATTCCATGTGAAAAATCGTGCGGGTGAATTGCGGTTATGGAAAAGCAACTCCGAACAGATCTGTGACGTCACATCCGTTTACAAAAATAGATTTAGGCTCAGCATTAAAATGAGCTATTTGCAAGAAGTGAAGGTATATAGGCCTAAGTCGACTTTAATATCTCTTTCTGCCATTTTGGGTTATTCGTGGATTGAACAAAGCTCGAACAAGTTGCCGTTTGCAAATGATTGTTACAATGATCGCAAATCTTTGCGAGCAACTTTAAAAATATATTTTCTCCATATTGATATTTTTATATAACGTGTTCGTATTTATTGTTAAAACGTGTTTCAAAGGTTGTCTTTGTGTGCATTGTTATGTTGTGAACTTAGTGAATAGATTGTTTCCGTGGTTTCAGAATTTTGTAACTGTAAATGTGTTCAATGTATTTAGTACCTGTATTTAAAATGTTGTTATTTTGTATTGTACCAGCCGTGTAATGCCGCATATATATGAGTCGCGTTCTGAGAAAACTGGTCATAATGCATGTGCGTAAAGTGTCGGCCCAGATTAGCCTGTGCATTTCGCACAGGCTAATCAGGGGACGACACTTTCCGCCTAAATTGGATTTTTTCTAAGAAGAGACTTCATTTATCGAAAAATGTCATAAAAGCGGAAAGTGTCGTTCCTGAATAGCCTGTGCGGACTGCACAGGCTACTTTAGGACAACACTTTATACACATGCAATATGCCCAGTTTTCTCAGAACACGACTCATATGTAAACAAACGCAATTACCGTAAGAATAGTCTATGAATATACGGGACACGATACATAATTTATAAAGCTCATGCTTTGTTTCTAAGGCTCTATTGATCTGACGACTGTATAACTGCTCGTCCTTCGCCAATACATGTCATATTGGTTTGTATGAATATTCCATCGTGTTTTGTTCACTTGTTTTAAATGAAAAAAAAAGACTTACTTATGGTACCCCGAATTTCTCTTCAGTTAATGTTAATGTCGTATTGGTTTTTATGAATATTCCATCGTGTTTTGGTCAAATGTTTTAAATATAAAAAAAGACCTGAATTTCTTTTCTGTTATTGTTCTGGAGTTTCTATATTTCTATCTTGAAGATTGTGCACAAACGTGCCGCAATATCATAAAGAGTCACAAATTCTCGTCATTTGAGCATCGTTCGGGAAAAACGGGGCTTAATGCATGAGCGTAAAGTGTCGTCCTTGATCCTGTACTGGCTTATCAGGGACGTCATGTTCCGCCTAAACTGTATTTTATTTAAGAAAGGATTTTTTTATACAAAAAAAAATCTATGAAAGCGGACTGCAAAGGGTAATCTGTGACGACACTTGTACATGCACGTAGTCTCGTTTTCCCAGACGGGGGCTTATTTTATTCGGAGATGGCAAGAATTTTGTGCTCGTAAGGTATGTGAAATACGATTAGAAAAGTGAGCAAAACTAAGAAGACAGGATTTATGTCTTAAGTTTAGTTTAATTATTCGGTGCCAAGACATTTTTACATATGAAATAAGAATTTTAAATAACATATACGCATAAACACACATTACAAAAACCACACATTGGCAAATACGTATAACAAAACTGTTATGAGTTGGTAGTGACTTAATTTTTACATTTTAGAGATGCAAAATTTAACAACTGTCACATGTTATGTGCTTAAGTTTCGTGGATGTTAAATCAATTTTCATGAACAAACATGAACGTTACTTGTATGAAACCTGCTTTACAATATCTAATGTTCGAACTACTTCATACATTTAACAACTCATATACACAATCGCCGCAAGTTGTCAGTTCGTGCAAAAAAAACGCACCATGTTTGTATAACACCCAATCCTCTCTCCGCAATTAAGTATATGTGTCTTGTTCTGAGAAAACTGGGCTTAATGCATGTGCGTAGAATGTCGTCCCAGATTAGCCTGTGCAGTCCGCACAGGCTAATCAGGGACGACACTTTCCGCCTAAACTTGAGTTTCTTGAAACTAAAAATACCATGAAAGCGTAAAGGGTCGTCCCTGATTAGCCTGTGCGGACTGCACAGGCTAATCTTGGACGACACTTTACGCACATGAATTAAGCCCAGTTTTCTCAGAACAAGACACATATTCATGTATTTCAAGCTTACAACACGAGCATTGAAATTTGAAATACTGAACAGAATAGCACGTTTAAAAATACCAGCATGGGAAGCATATGAGTCCCGCTCTGGGAAAACTGGGCTTAAATGATGTGCATTAAGTGTGGTCCAGGATTAGCCTGTGCAGTCCGCACAGGCTAATCAGGGACTAGTTCCAGACAAAACTGCACTTTCTTGAAGTAAAGACTAAATTTAAACTAAAATATCCATTAAAGCGGACAGTGTTATCCCTGGTTAGCTTGTGCGAATTGCACAGGCTTATCTGGGATGAAATTTTACTCACATGCACGGAGTTCAGTTTTCCCAGAAAAAGACTCGTATGAATAAAAAAATATGCGCGTATTCATCATAATACTGTAATAGAGTAGTAACTGATCGACCTTTTATTCAACAACTTCGAACCAATCAGAAATTTAACAAACACGTAAAAATTAAACAAACAACAATCACAATCAGTCATTGAAATCACATATTAAAATCACAGACACGCTTAAATGCATACAATGGAAATGCAACGCTGGCGAATATAATTGCTTGGAATCGGAAACACAGTGTCAAGATATTTAAAATATTAAGGATTAAAGGGAGTGAACTACGTCGAGAAGAAAACAACGTCAATTAGAGTTGTTCCCCTTTACATGAAATGCAATTGGTATACTAGTATTTCACTTGTAACAAAACATATCTTTTCCGCATTAAGTTGGTTTAGCAGCGATTAATAAGAATGGTTAAACAATGTTACATATGTAAATAGAGTATAATTACATAAATGTATCGAATCAATGTAATGAGGAATATTTATGTGCATTTCCTCTTATCAAACAATTAAATGTATGTATTGTTGAACATGATTACTTGATTAGTAACCGTAGCAAAAATACAATAGGAAACAAGAAACAGAGGTAATACGATATCACTATATGCAGGAATAATAACATAAACACCATGTGAAGTATGCTGACAAAGAAATACGCGGTATTAGATTTAGGAATACTTGCTCAAACGATTAATCAATAATGAACAAATGAGTGTGTCACAATTTTTTTAACAAATACACACGAACTTCCTTTGATAATATCAGGTACTTAAATATATTGCTTTTAACCGTTTTTTTTTTGGTGACGAAAATGTACACATACACATATATTAGTGATCACTGTGATGGTTACTTATAAACGTCACATATAATAGCCTCGCTCTGTGAAAATCTGACTCAATTCATGTGCGTAAAATGTCGTCCAAAATTAGCCTGTGAAGTGGACACAGGCTTATCAGTGACGACACTTCTCGCTTTAAGATATTTTTTTATTAAAAGACGTCTCTTTTTAGCAAAAATCCAGTTCAGGCGGAATGTATTGTTTTTATAAGACTGCGCGGACTGCACGGTCTAACCTGGGACGACACTTCACGCATATGCATTACCGGTACACCCCGTTTTCCCAGACCCTGTCTCAATTATACAAGTGAGTTCAACAATCGTTTATTCATTCATTTTGCAGTAACTCGTAATTAAAAAAGAAAACAATATATTGGGTAAAATAATACGTTGATAAAACGTACTGAAATGGTTGTTCTGTGCGCCCTTGAGAAACCTACACTGAAACATTCATCGCATAAATTCGATTTATTTAATACTTGTCCCACATTAACCTTAACTAGACACGTATATTAGAATCGAAAATATAAAAAAAATTATTCGTAGACCCACCGACACATAGCATGTTTATATCAGATTATTTTCCAGAATAACGTTTCAAGCGCCAAGTAAAATTTTGAACTTATGTTCCAATACCCATTAAAAAGGGTATTGAAACATCTGCTACAGTGTGACGTTTCTAAAAATGGATCATTGGCTTTCGTCCAATACAAGAAAAGCAATGAAATAAATTAAAAACTGTATAAAATATGAACAATGTATTAAAACATATTAATAACGTTCCTAAAATGGCAGTGGAAACACCCGATACTTCAGTAACATATCATGTCGCTGCCCATCTTCTTCCGGCGCCCGCCGCTGTAGAACTGAAACTCCATCTTGGACATCGTGGTTCCCAAATCCGTGTTCACGCGGTTACCGTAGTTACCCGAGTTCGTGTTCGGAACATTATCGGAAAATATCGTCGCCTTTTCCGGAAGTGGTGGGCGTTCCTTAGGTTTTCCCTGAGAATAGACGTGCATTTGTTTTTAACAGAATTTAATTGAGTCTCGCCATGGTAAAATGGGGTTTAATGCATGTGCGTTAAGAGTAGTGTAAGATTAGCCTGTGCAGTCCGTAATGGTAATTGTTTCGTTAAAAGGAAATTATCTTATCGAAAATCAGTACAAATCCAGAGACTGCACAGGCTTATCTGGGAGGATACTTAACGCGCATGCGTAAAATCCCTTGTTCCCAGAGCGATGCTAACTTTTAAATGGATCATAAATAGCCGGTATGAAGGCCTGGAACGGTATTCACAAAGCGCGTGAATGTGTCTTAACTTAGGTGGAAATTAAGAGATTATTTCAAAGCATATTTTTCATTATAATTCTAATGTTATCTGCTTATAAACGGAAACATTATTATCCATTTTTAGCATTAATAACTTGTTTCAAACATGTTCATGTAACAATACCTGAACCAGCGAACACATCACAACGAAGCAAAAGACTTTATACTTGTTAAAGATTATTTTGTTGGGAATTAAGGAATGCTATTGGGTGTTTCTTATATGCAGCTTAGCGACTGCATGTTGAATTGCATCAATGAAAGTGTGATGGCAGTAGGCTCGTAAAGTACCAAGCGGAAGAAATAGATACGAACTTTCAAATAAGTTTGTTCGAAATGGGTTCGCCATGGCCAATGTTTGTGATACATCTTTAAACAACATCAGATACTGTGTTAGTAGACATTGATACAACTTTACATTCAAAGCACAAAGCCGGACATATATTCCACCACCTGCTCTTAAAAGATGATTTAAGACTTATTATCTTATCAGTGATTCGGAAAGCAGCTTTTTGCATCGTTAGCGTTCTCCCAAATCGAACGTTTATTTAAACAAAAATATAAAAATAAATCCCCCACTCCCTCCCCCACACAAATTCCTCTTATGAACTACAGAAAAACTGTTATTCAACACAAGATATCACTTTTTTCGGTGTACCAAAGCGTATAGATTTTAACGATCAACGTAAATAATATTAATCCAAAATCGACAGATTTTCAAAAAAAACGAAGAGAGCAAACATGTATTTGTTTACATAAGCAAAATGCCGTTGAAAATGCCGAAACAAATCCATAGAACAATTGTGCCTTGTTCTGAGAAAACTGGGCTGAATGCATGTGCGTAAAGTGTCGTCCCAGATTAGCCTGTGTTGTCCGCACAGGCTAATCTGGGAGGACACTTTCCGCCCAAACTTGATTTTCGGTAAGGAGGAACTTCCTTGAAACTAAAAATACCAGACAGACAGACAGACAGTTTATTCCGACTTATACACAAGTACATCGTCTTCATACTAAAGTATATACATTTTTTCTGTCACGTAACTAGGTATAACAACACAATATTAAATAACATAAAATACACATTAACGAGTACAAATACTTATAAACTATCAAGGCGGTAATAAATTGTATTAAACAGTATTATTTAAAATCGTATTTCTAATAACAAGAGCTTCTTTGATATATTTACATACATTGAAAATAACTGATTTATCACAGGAAATTAATAACTTTTGGAATTTATATACTGATGGGTTAATATAAAATATACGGTTTAAATATTTTTTTCTTAAATCCGTGTAACAACGGCATATACATATAAAATGGTATTCATCCTCTAAATCCAAGTCATTACAACATAAACAATAACGCTCATTTCGTGGTATGTTATTTTGGGCGTATCTGCCCGTTTGGATTCTCAACGGATGCGCAGAGACTCTTAATCTTACAAAAAATAATCGCAAACGTCTGGGAACTAAGTCTAAATATGCTTCATAATCCAAACAGCTTTTAATAACTTTGTACATCACTAAAACAGAACTATTATTCAATTTACCGTACCACTCTTGTTTAAAATTATCAACAAGTCTACATTTGAATTCGCTGATAAAACTATTAACTTGTACAACGTTTGGATTTTCAAAAACATAACTAAATCCATAATTATTTAACAAATTCTTTACATTTGAGACCCAGTTTGTACAACCTTTATTACAATCATTCAAGGCTTGTTTGTATACAGTTTGCATTATGATATTCTCATTGTTGAGAACCTTAAACCAATATTTAACAATTTTAACAAATCTGTTTACATACAATGGGAATCTACCTAATTCTCCATAAACAGCAACATTACATGTATTTATTTTCACCTGCAGCAATCGTTTACATAATTTCAAATGTATACGTTCAATATCATCTGACTTGGTGAAGCCCCATACTTCTGAAGCATAATTTAATATAGAACCCACAAATGAGTCAAACAACTGACAAAATATTTTTGGTTTTATGTCAAATTCTTTGCATTTAAACAATAATGTATTCATGGCTTTAAGGGCTTTACCAACCAAATGCTCCTGAGTAAGTTTAAAACTTCCGGTATAATTTAACACTGTGCCTAAATAATTAAAGTTGTCAACCACTTCAATAATATTACCATTGTATGTCCAGTTTTCGTTATCTTTTAGTCCGCCCCTCTTCCGAAAAACCATTATTTTTGTTTTATCAGTGTTTACATTTAACCCCCAAGAATTGCAATATAAGTATAAGTTATCGAAATGAGTTTGCACTTCAGCTGGTGATTTGCCTAAAATAGCCATGTCATCCGCAAATAATAATAAAATTAACACAATATCTTCTATATTCAAGCCAGAGTTAATGCTATCTTGTAGGTAGAGTTCAAGGTCTTCAACAAATAAAGAAAACAAAATCGGTGACATTACCTCCCCTTGTCTCGAATCCAAACGGACAAAACCCCTCCCGGATAAAAACCCTCCCGTCAGTTTTATAGGGACCGGACGAAAACCCTCCCATGAATAAACGGGGACGGACAAAAACCCTCCCATGAAAAAACGGGACCGGACAAAAACCCTCCCGTGATCTGAGCCACGAATACAAATATCAACAATTACTTATGAATTTTTAATCCGAAATCGGTCATTTCCGAATGTCATTTCCGACATTTGTATTTTGTTGTCGGTTACCGAGATATTTATTTTTTGTAATAGTGACTTCAGTAGATAACATTACACTATATATTGACTAATTAAAATATTTCCGAATTGAAATGTTGTTATTTTACACCCATTTGACGTCAATTATATATGTTTGAACTAAGATTTGTATTATTACTTAATATGATAAGAACTACGATATTCATTATTACTTAGTAAGAATAACAAGTAGGGTGTTAATATAAATTATATAAAATAGTGCATTAAGAACATAAAAGTCGTGTTTCTTTTTTAGTCATCATCTCAAAAATAACAGAGGAGGACACAGGCTTCCCAAGACATTCTTTATTTCGTTTTATAACAAGTATTATGAAGTCTAGACAGTATAATGTTACATACATTGACAAATAAGCATAATCAATTGATAAACAAAAACCAACATTGTAGACAATTGCTTTTTATATTTGCAGATTCACCTTATGATATTTTGAACAAATGTTGTCAGCATTGAGTGATATTTTCGGATTAATGAATGCAACATTGTGTGAAGCAAATACATTTGTCGGCGTTTAATTGATTTTAATTAAATTTGTGATTAAACTACTTAAAAACTAAAAGTAGTTGCAAATTCACAGTTTGCTATTTGAGTAAATTTTGCGGATAAATGAATGCAACAATGTGTGAAGCAATTACATTTGTCGGTGTTTAATTGCTTTCACGGGAGGGTTTTTGTCCGCAGTTGCAGATTCACAGTTTGCTATTTTGATACATATTATTGTATGCCATTGATTAGCTGATTAGTTGGTCTAAATAACCGAATCATCGACATATTTGACATTACAGTATGCTTTATATATTGTCTGTAAAAATGCAATTGAAAACGTTACAGTCAAAGCTAAATTAAATAAGTAATTAAGACAAATTAGTTACATGCTAACGAATTGTTAGTTGTTAACAGAATTTTATTTTCATTTTCGCAATGTTTTCAGAAACTTCCCGGAAAGCACGTTTTTTTGCATAAATGAGCGTATGACGCGATTAAACGTTGCACTGTATCGTATTGCATTCAATCTAAATTTAAATTCACTTGTCTATAAATGGCCTCATTTTATGTTTTAATTGATTTTGTTATTATATTGGATTATCGGATATATATGCAAATAAGAAAGCGGTATGTTAACAGTTAATGGATACACATTTTCTTTCAATTTCACACCCCTGAAAACGCAATACACAATACAGACAATGAGTAATTTTATCGGATTAATGAATGCAACACTAAGTGTTTCTTTTACGGGAGGGATTTTGTCCGGTCCCGTTTTTTCATGGGAGGGTTTTCGTCCTCCCCCGTTTTTTCATGGGAGGGTTTTCGTCCTCCCCCGTTTTTTCATGGGAGGGTTTTTGTCCGCCCATGTTTATTCATGGGAGGGTATTCGTCCTCCCCCTATGAAAATGACCGGAGGGTTTTTATCCGGGAGGGGTTTTGTCCGTATTCCCCTTGTCTCAGGCCAACAGCATAACTAAAATAATCTGAGTAAGATGAACATGATTTAACACGAGACTTGACATTTGAATACATATCCTTAACTATTCTAAGCAATTTGCCTTGAATACCAGACTTAAACATTTTCAACCATAATGCATTACGGTATATACTATCGAAACATTTTAACATGTCGACGTAAATTACATACAAACGTTTATTTTCATTTAAATAATTTTGAACAATTGACATCAGTATAAAAATAGCATCAACAGTCGAATATCCTTTCCGAAATCCGAACTGCGCATCCGAAATAATAGTATTTTCATTGCAAAAACTTTCGATGCGCTTATTTAAAATCGTGGAAAATAATTTTGAAAAACAACTTACTAGAGTAATCCCTCTATAGTTATTGACATCGTTCACAGATGTCAATAACTATAGAGGGATTACTCTAGTAAGTTGTTTTTTCAAAATTATTTTCCACGATTTTAAATAAGCGCATCGAAAGTTTTTGCAATGAAGGCGGAAAGTGTCGTCCCTGATTAGCTTGTGCGGACTGCACAGGCTAATCTAGGACGACACTTTACGCACGTGCATTACGCCCAGTTTTATCAGTGCGCTTTTCATTTAGACAACAACTTTCACCAACAGAACAACAACAATATCAGCTCTGTAAACGTTTTGTTTACAGTTTATCAACACCCTCATCTCATTCTCAAAAACAAATCTTGGGTTATAACAAGTTTTTAAACGACACGATTTTCTGTTAACATTGACGCGTGTTTTTTGTTAGGACACGTGGCATTTGACAACATGGTAACTTACGTTCTTGCCGGATTTGATCTAAAACGTAGACGTTACTTATAAAATTGAGAGTGTGATTGTTGTGTTCATCTATCCCATAATTTTTGTTTTTACAAAAGTGTAATTATAACGTATCATCATCCTTATTATCATAATCACTAACAGCAGAATCATCATCATCATCACCTAAATCACCATCATTTTAGAATTGTGAGTATTAACAAAAATAGAGTTGTTTAATGGCGTGCATGTATATATGCAACGTTCATCGAGGACCGCCTGTAATGTCAGTTAATAATTCTTAATTCTTTATTTAATAGGAAAGCAACCACAAATAAAAATTATATAAAAATGATGATTTCATTGTGGTTGAACCCAGAACCTTTTGCGTGATAAACAATACACCAAGTAATCAGCAATTTTGACAGCTATTGTTAAATGTGTTTAACCCATTTATGCCTAGTGGAATCTCCCATCCTTCTTAATTGGATCAATTCATTTCCAAAATTAGTAGGGATGGCAAAATTATTCGAATATTCGATTGAATGGTCAGCATTCGAATAATAAAAATAATATTCGCATATTCGCATTTTTTTTCAAATGTAATTTCACCAATATTTAATTGACCTGCGAACCGCTTACTGAAAAGCAACCGAAATCACCCGGGAGTAGCATGTTTGACGTGACGTTCTTCGTGTCAAACTGATAACGCGGCCCGTATCAGGGTTGATTGCGCAATGCAATATACACGCTCTAAGAAAGGCCCCGACTGTTGTTTGCCAATGGGGTGCCAATTAACGGTTTCAATTGACTGGCGAATAATAATTAAGTTTTGTGATCACAGTATGTACAGCCATTAAAATGTGTGAATTACTCAAATCGCGCAATACAATATACTTACTATAAGAAAGGGCCCGAACTGTTGTGTGTCAATTAGGTACCAATTTAGGGCTTCAATTTACTGGCGAATAATAATTTAGTTTTTGTGATCACAGTTTGAACAGACATTTAAATATGTTAATTACTCAAAAGTAACAGTTGTTATAAAATAAACAATCATCAAGGAATCATAATTCAAATCTGAAAATGCCACCAGCCCTTTCTGCAGTATGGAATACTTTACATGGTCTGTGGATAAGAAGACCGCAACGTGTAATGTGTGTAAACTTAGTTTTACATATGCGCGGTCTGCTACAAATCTGTGGAATCATTAAAAAATAAAATTCTATGACACGATGTTTTTCATTCTATTTGTGCCCGACCACAGGATCGGTCATAGTATTAGTCGACAGCGATACAATTATTCGATAGCAACGTTAATAAACAGCCTCGTATTTAGCAAACGGATATAACTTACAAACCAATGGAAATTAACACATAACAAGGTAAAATCAATCCAGCCGTTTTATGCGAATATTCGAATATTCGATTGAAAGAATTTGCGAACATTCGAATATCGATATTGGTATTCGATGCCATCCCTAAAAATTAGGGATGTCTAGTGTATGTATTTCTATATTTAGAATACTTCTTACAGAAATTCATTTAAGCAAACAGCGCAGACCCTGATGAGACGCCACATCATGCGGCGTCTCATCTGGGTCTACGCTGTTTGCCAAGGCCTTTTTTCGAGACGCTATGCATAAATGGGTTAAGTAACATCGGTTGTTATATACCTCTTCATAAAATCCAATAAGCTGTCGCTATTTGTAACATTTTACCGTATTAAACGGTCCGAGTCGAAGCGAACATTACCTATCATTCCCGAATCAACTAAATTATTTTTTGATAGAATCTACATTTAGTTCAAATAAGAACTTTTCGCTGATCTGCATAAACATTCCGCCTTCATTGGATTTTGGTTTTAAATAAACCTAATTTGAACGAAGAAGTCTATAAACATAGAAAGTGTCGTCCAAAATTAAATAGTGCGGTGTTCGCAGACTTATCTCGAATGACATTTTACCCATGCGGCTCATTTTTGGGCGAATCTCAAAATTATTAGTACATAGACGTTTACCTGAGCGTCGAACTCTGCAAGAAATCCCCAGCTACTTTCCCTACAAAAAAACACAACAAAAATAATAAAGATCTGATCAAAATCCCAATATACATAGACCGAATTGTATAGAAAAGAAGAGAGGTAAATGCGTCGCACGGTACTAGAACTTGATTGTGCCCCTTGGCATGGTCGATACTAACAAAGAAGTACTAATGATACGTGTGAACATTTTACATGAAATCATACGTTTAAATTAATATTAACAAAAACTCAATTGATGCACTGACTCATATGGAACAAGACGTCACGCACATTAATTGAGCTCTTTTCCAAAAGCACGGATCAAATATAATGTGTGAAAAATAATAAGACCACTAACCAGTTTTTCAAACATCGTTTCTCACCGCCCACCGCCTGTTTCCAAATGGTGTCCTGGGATACCTGGTCACAGTTAGAATACTCCGCCTCCCGGTGCTGCTTTCCGGAGTCGCCAGCGCCCTGAAGTGCCGCTTTCCGATCCGCCGGGATACAGGTATCATGGTATTGACTGAAACGGAACGGAACTTGTTCGAATGATAAGTTCGTGTACTTAAATGTTGCGTTCAATGACTTTAACAGTCAAGGTCGTTTGACTCATTTTGTATCATAAAAATAGTAAAGCGATTATAAGGCTTTTCATCGATACTGTATGAAAAACTTGTATTGCGGACATAGCTTTTACACTAATCTTATTTCACATCCTGGGTGTTGTGGTGCTAACGCGTTAGTTTTTGATTCCACGAGTCTCTGGTTCGAACCCACGGAAAAAAACATTAAAAAACTGTATCCGTCTTATTATAATTATTTTGAATTATTCAAAATAGGACGTTATTATTCGGAATAAATATATAAATATGAAAATCTGTTAACATATCCCTTTTAAGCAATGCGTGATTAGATTTTCGCGGTGCTATACATATCGACATAAGTTCATACAACAAGAACGGCGTGTTGTGCACACAGTTAATCTCTTCTTTATCCCTAGGTTTGTTCATGAATAGACATTCATTATGTAACTCATAAAAGTATTCAGTATGTGTTAATATATGCTAACATGTAACTTCTATCACAACCTTAAACGATACCTACGAATACACAATCATCAATAAAAGACAAACCAATTTTGAAAATATGGTCTCATATGAAGACAAAAAGTAGGGTTTAAAAAAATGAAACGGAAACAAACAATACAGCTGTTCAGGTCCCTACTCTAAATATATTTGGGCCGTGCTATGTGAAAAGGGTGTTTAATGAATGTGCGTAAAATGTCGTCCCAGATTAGCCTGTACAGTCCGCACAGGCTAAACAAGGACGACTCTTTCCGCCTAAACTAGATTTTTGCCAAGAGACTTTCTTTAAACGAAAAATACCATTAAATCAGAAAGTCTCGTCCAGTGTAATCTGGGACGACACTACGCATATGCATTTAACCCCCTTTTTACAGAGCACGGCCCGTATTGATCTATTCGTGCCTGCTGTATTCCACTTGTCGCGCCTTGATTATTTATGGGCTCCGTAGTTTGATCAAGTGGTAATGCGTATCAATGAATACCCCATTGTATACCCACTCTGCACGGGTAGATATGGACGGGTAGCAACTAGACGAGGATTTGTTTGTTTGTTTTGTATCACTCGATGTTTCAGGTGATCGATAACCGATTGATGTCACCGGTAGCGAGTAAAACGTAAACCATGATGTTTGATAATGAAGCTATAATTATGATAATGAAGCTATTATTTTGATATATGGTTAGGTCTTCAGTTGAGTTAAGAGACGACTTCGCCAGTAGGCAGTTATATATTGATAGTTACACGAACTACAATAAGCATACAAACAGCTTAGGGGTTAGGGTAAGTGTGTATCCTTACCCCAATATCTGTTACATTAAACATTATAGTTAGCGAATACGCTCGTAAAACACCGACCAGAATAATGACATTTTCTGCCAGAACCCATGAGCAAATAAGCCTCGTTCTGAAAAAAACTGTGCTTGATGTCTAGGCGGAAAGTGTCGTCCCTGATTAGTAAGTGCAGACTTCACAGGCTAAACTGGGTCGACACTTAACGCTCATGCATTAAGCCAAGTTTTCTCAGACCGATGCAGAAATAAGCTCATGCAGAGGAAAGTATTGTGACTACAAAGACTTCAGGAACAAAACGTCCAGAACAGTCAATAAAAAACAAAATGTAATATTTACAAAATATAAACTCTAAATTAAGTTTTTCAATCGCCAAACGTCTTAAAAAAAAATCTTCGAGTGAAAGATATTTTTTATCAATTAATACTGCCGATACTAATATATATTTGACTTAAATAAAAAAGAAACCCAAACACTGTCACTACGTCGATCTTGTGTACTAGTACGTATTTAAAAAAATTAATATTTGTATTAATTCGATTATTTTGAAACCATTTGGCTTATTAGAACATTTTCAAATCATCAGTATACTTATAAGATTCATTACTGAGTTCCTTTTTGAACAAATAATTTGCCCTATACACGGTAGATCTATACGTTTCTTAATTGAAATTTTGTTTTATTTCTAAAGATAAAACGCTAATAACAAATGAAGGGAATCGCGAACTCTGTTGTTTACCCTTTACCACTAGAAAAACAACAACAATAACAAAGCTTCTACTATAAAAACAACAAAGCACGGCATTTTATAAATATCTGCAACAGTATGTTCTGATAATGTTATGTTTTCCCTTGGTAACTGTTGTGTTTATAATGATTAACAGTCATTTAAGTGATAAATAATACTGTTGATTTTGTATTTTTCGAAAAACGGGTTATATCTAAATAAGTAGTGTTCTGAGAAAACTGGGCATAATGCATGTGCGTAAAGTGTTGTCTTATATTAGCCTGTGCAATTCGCGAAGGCTAATCAGGGACGACACTTTCTGCTTTTATGACATTTTTCGTTTAAATGAAGTCTCTTCTAAGCAAAAATCCAATTAAAACGGAAAGTGTCGTCCCTGATTAGCCAAAGCAGACTGCACAAGCTAATCTGGGACGACACTTAACGCACATGCAGTATGCCCAGTTTTCTCAGAACGCGACTCAAATATACTATGACCCGTATTCACCAACCATTTCTTAGACATAAGAATAAAGAATGGAATCGGAACCAAGAAAAATATGTCCAGTGTTTTAATATACATGTATACAAGCTACCAATGGATATAATTTCAATAATAAAATGTTCAACGTGTAGACTGATATAGATGGAGAATGGTAATGCCAAGTTTGATTCAAGATTAAAGCAGTATTTGAAAAGTTCAATTAAGGAATACTCTTTATTCTTAAAATTAAGTCTAAGACTCGGTTGGTGATTACGGACCTAGGTATTTCTAGATTAACAATGTACAAACCTCTTTTGGAAATAACTAAACATCATCCCGCCTGTCGGTTTAATCGCCATGATTAGGTAGAACTGTATTTAAATATGAACCTTAAACACTTATTTTCACTTAAATTCTACAGTATTTTGTACAATAGAAACTAATACACATGCTTCATCACGAATGTCTAAATGTCTTAAATGATTAGAAAAATCATCTCGATCAAATCCCTTTTAAAATTGCGACCTTATGCACTCTTTATTTTTCACCGTTCTGCTAAAACTGTCATAACTTTCTATAATCTACGAAGAATCCATTCAAATTCTTGCATACAAAAATCGAGTTCGATATCTATCGATCGATAACCTCCTATCAGTCTATCTACTTCTGTGCGACGGTTTTAATATCACCGTAACTTATTAACAATTTTCCGATAACCCTCTCACGCATACAAAGGACGTTTTCAAATATTTTGTTGGTAATAATTTTGATTGAATTGGTTTTATTTAACAGGAGCTTTTGTATGTTTTGTGCGAACAGACGCAGGAAGAACATAACTTCATAATATTTTTAGATTTGTTTCAGACTATGATCATATAAAATTGGTTACAAATATGTTCATTACAAAAATGAAAACTGAACATTGAGAATACATGAAGACGAAATTTGAAAGAATCTTAATTTGTTTTGCGGTACTGAACTTAATTCAAATGTTAAAAATATTGGAAACTCAATAAAAAGTACGCTATCAGTAATCAAGAGTGAAACGAATATAAAACCATATTAAGTTCGGATGTATTCTCGTTTTCCGTGATTATTGGTTGCGTGTAACCTTAATCGCCAATAACCATCTGGAGCGTATCATTTCGCGCGTTAATTACTCCTTTATCACGGCACGATCAAAGGCGACTAGGGCAGTTGCAGGTAACTGATTGAGGCTGACAGGTTAATGCGCGGGACATTGTTCACGGGCGTCATCAAGAATTCAAATCAATCGATAACAGAAAGTCGCACTGGAACAATATTGCTTTTATTGGTTTTACTGGACTGTATGTGGTACTACGTGCAAAAGAAGAACATGCAAGATATGTATTGAAGGGAAATTTCTTAAAATGTCATGATGATTGAATTTGTAATAAATGCACGCAATTGTAAGATACTGAACGTGAAAAAGAAACACAGTACGTGGTAAGGTATTGTATTGTTTCGCACGGTACAGCACTACACGTTATTCTGCGGCCAGGTAATCGACACTAACGTATGGTATGGTATGGCACGGAACGATATGTTATGGTATGCTTTGAAACGATAGGGTATGTTATTGTAATGTACGGTAAGGAATTATTTGACATGGTGTTTATAGCGTGGCAAGGCATAACATGAAATGGCAAGAGCAGTAGTAGACGAAAGAAGAAGAAGAAGAAGAAGACAGAAAGAAGAAAGCTGTTTTGTTTGGTGGTATTCAACCAAATTAAAATGCGAAAAATATTGAAAATTCGATAAAAAGTAAGCAATCAATGAAAATCAGTGTGACGTTTACAAAAAACACATATATATTGGTGGTATTCTCGTTTCCCGTGATTAATGGTTTCATGTAATCTAAATCGTTAATTAGCCCTATTAACAGTATCGTTCCACGCTGGACTCCTTTATCACGACACGATCAAATGCGACCAAGACAGTTCCAGGTAACTGATTGAGGCTGACAGGTTTATACGCGGGAAATTGTTCACGGGCGTCATCAATAATTCAAATCAGTCGATAACAGAGGCCTGATCGGAAAGCCGCACAGGAACAATGTAGCTTTATATTGGTTCTATGAACTACATGTAGAACAGTACCATAGAAGAACATGTTTGGTATTTTCAAGATACAAATTGAAGTAAAAGCACATGGAAATGTGCGTGTTAATCAACCCTCGTTCGATGTCGCAGTAGTGATTCTGTAGATGAAATGAGTCTTGTTCTGAGAAAACTGGGCATAATGCATGTGCGTAAAGTGTCGTCCCAGATTAGCCTGTGCAGACCGCACAGGCTAATCAGGGACGACACTGTCCACTTTTATGGTATTTTTCGTTTCAAGGAAGTCCCTTCTTACCGAAAATCAAGTTTAGACGGAAAGTGTTGTCCCTGATTAGCCTGTCTGGGATGACACTTTACGCACATGCATTAAGATCAGTTTTCTCAGAACAAGGCTCAAACAGAAAAACTTACGAGTTGCGGCATGTACTATCTGTACGATACGGTAGAATGGGCCGTTGTGTTATGATAGGGTAAGGTCACCTACGGTAGGGTATGATATGGTGTAACCTACGGTAGGGTATGATATGGTGTAACCTACGGTAGGGTATGGTATGGTTTAGTTCGGTATGCTACGTCATGAGTCCTTTGAAAGGTGCTGTATGTTAGTGTAAAGTATGGTAGTGAATGGTTTGGTTTGGTGTGGTTTGATATGGTGTGGTATGGTATGATATTGTGTGGTATGGTTTGATATGGTGTAGTATTGTATGATATGGTGTGGTATGGTTTGATATGGTGTGGTATGGAATGATATGATGTGGTATGGTATGATATGGTGTGGTATGGTTTGATATGGTGTGGTATGGTATGATATGGTGTGGTATGGTTTGATATGGTGTGGTATTGTATGATATGGTGTGGTATGGTTTGATATGGTGTGGTATTGTATGATATGGTGTGGTATGGAATGATATGGTGTGGTATGGTATGATATGGTGTGGTATGGTTTGATATGGTGTGGTATGGTATGATATGGTGTGGTATGGTATGATATGGTGTGGTATGTTTTGATATGGTGTGGTATGGAATGATATGGTGTGGTATGGTATGATATGGTGTGGTATGATTTGATATGGTGTGATATGGAATGATATGGTGTGGTATGGTATGATATGGTGTGGTATGGTATGATATGGTGTAGTATGGTATGGTGTGGTATGGTTTGATATTGTGTGGTATGGTATGATATGGTGTGGTATGGAATGATATGGTGTGGTATGGTATGATATGGTGTGGTATGGTTTGATATGATACATGACACTTAAGATTTGTTATACTATCTACGTGGAAATTTAACATGAATAAAACTCTTATACGTGTGTTTATTGTATAACCATAACCCATTTATGCATAGCGTCTAGAAAAAAGGCCTTGGCAAACAGCGTAGACCCAGATGAGACGCCGCATGATGCGGCGTCTCATCAGGGTATGCGCTGTTTGCTGAAATGAATTCTGTACGAAATATTCTATATAGAAATAATTATACTAGCCATCCCTAATTTTGGAAATAAATTGATCCAATTTAGAAGGATGGGAAAGTCCACTAGGCATAAATGGGTTAAAATGATGAAGGTAGAAAAGAAGACACTGAAGGCGATGTTGGTTCGAAGGATGAAGAATATACATCTTTCACAGTTACTTCAAGCAACGAAAAAAGCAAAACAAAGAAACAATACTAAAAATACAAAGAAAACTGCAATACTTACGACGAGCGTTTACTACTCATTTTTTTTGAAAATATGAATTTATTCCGACGAAAATTTACACATAAAGTTATAAACGTTGTGAACTGTTACAACTATTTCACTGGACCGTTTAATGTATCTCACCAATTCGCAATGTGTCTTACACTCACTTAAAGAAATCATTAAAAAAAAAACATAAACAGTAAGGGATTTTTTTTTCACTACACGTTCAATCGTATCGCACCATTTCAGTAGCAAATACATAAATATTACAGCTATAACGAAACACCATCAGAAGGATCGCAATATTGTCGAACATTATATTCCAACCAAGCGGAGGTCAATTGCAGACTAAACATTACCAATTGATCACCCCTAAACACCATCAATGTTCCTCGATAACTCATCAATTCATTGAAGATGCAGAAAACGTGGATTAATTTCCATTTTCCCTAACTCAACTGTCAGTTTTCAATTGAGTATTTCTTCAGTCGTAAGTTGTTATCAATTTTGACTACTGCACGGTTTGTTTCCAAGCCCGACTGAAGTGTTTTATCGTGCGGTTTGTTTGACGAACCAACTTTATTGTCTATTTAGAGTTGTTCTAAGATAGTTAGCGAATCATTGAATATAATTAATATGTGACCTTAATGGCAAATGTGTAGTACTTTTTGCTTGCATACAAAGTCGGTTTAATATTTCTTAACGATTTTTTCTTGATGAATTTTGTGGTTATAGTAAAAAAATACAGTATCAATATGAAAAAATAATTGAGAAAAGGCTGCAAAATTTACGTTTTAAGAACTGAAAGTGATATGAAAACAAATCGAATGTCTTTAAAAAGCAACGAGCTCTGAGAATTATTTCGGAATATGTGTAAATGCAATAAATTCCATGCTCAAGTCTGTCTATCCTTGTGGTTTGGAACACTCGAGAACATGCACATTGCGACGATTTGTCTTATAATGAAGAGTAACGGTAAATATGCCTTGTTAGAGTAATATATTTTTCCGATGAACGTCGTACTGCGTTGTCGGTGATTAAATAAATTTATTACTGTCTAAGACTAAACTCAGACATTCAGGACACATTCGCGTAGCAATACTACTCTCGCACGGGCTTAACAGAGGGGCGGTTAAAATGGCTCGGGGCAGGATAAGGTGTGTTTTCACCCACTTGTGTTATATGTTGCTTGTTTTCGAACCGTTGTTTTCTTTGCGGTCGTTTAAAATGGAAGTTATATAACTAACAAATCAATGTGCAATCATAATTGCATAGCTTTGTGGGTAAAGCAAAGGTGACTTCACTCTATACTCTCATAGTCGGGCAGGCTTCGCTTCCCATACGAGGAATGTGAGCTGGTTTGAACTTTCCCCATAACGGACAAGTTAAATGTTTGCCCCCCCCCCCCCCCTCCCATATCAACAAACAAATACGCAAGACCTCGTTAAGCATCAGGCAAACGGAAATGTAATTAAATCTATTTAAGCAGATAGGCAAGCTAACATTGTTGGTGATAATCAGCTATGTTGGGACAACATGAACAGACGTCGAAATTTAGAAAATACCTACGTTACATACACAGGGTGCAGAATTAACAGGGTTTTCGGGGTTTTTCACACGGGCTGGATGGAATGTAAACACACCGTTAAGAACGTTAATTTTGCGAATATCTCAATTTATTGAAATACATGTGCAAAAATCTTGAATGCATAAAATACAGTTTTTCTTGCAGTTGTGCCGATATCTTAAGGTATAAGAATCAATCCTTGAATAGGTCTGAAATCGGTGACACAATTTCACGTTGCGTGAAGCATAACCGTGCAGTATGCGTTGACTTTTTTTAACAAGAACACATGCTTGTTAAATAAATTAATAAATTCTGATGAATTTCAAATTGACATAAGCAGCATAAAATCTGTCTTTCATACACTAGTTGAAATTATTAAGAAAATTGTTTTAAAAAGTTATTTGAAAATAAACCACTTACCGGTGTGTTTACATCCATTAACATTTAATTGGGAACCCCACAAAGTCACGGCACCCTGATACCATGAGTCGCGTTCGAGAAAATTGGGCATAATGCATGTGCGTAAAGCGTCGTCCCAGATTAGCCTGTGCAGTCCGCACGACAGGGACGACACTTTCCGCCTAAATTGGATTTTTTGCTAAGCAGAGACTTCATTTGAACGAAAAATGTCATAAAAGCGGAAAGTACATGCATTATGCCCAGTTTTCTCAGAACGCGACACCCATGTCCAGGATACGCTCATGTTTATTGTCCAGGATGAAAGTAACGTGAGAATATCAGACCTCAAAAGAAAACTATGACAAAATGTACAGTGTAAGTAAATAGCATTTGATTAGTTGGTTTAGCGTGTAATTGTTAACCTGTTTGTGAAAACCAACATTCATTTAGTTATTTCCTGCTATATGTTTGTACTTTCATTTCATCACTTTCATTCTTCATTTATAAGGAAAGAGTTCGGACATTGAAACGGTTTTGTTCGCAAAATTCAATGAAAGGAAATTGCGATTCACAGGCTACAAAAACGGGCTTTGCGACGGAAAAATAGACTGTCAATAGCAGATTAACCCTTTGCATGCTGGGTAATTTGTCTTCTGCTAAAATGTCGTCTGCTAAATTTCTAAAATTAGCATTTTCTTTCATTTTTTTCAAAGAATACTATCAGAATAGCAAACAGTTTGGATCACAGAACGTGGCGTCTCATCTGGATCCAAACTGTTTGCAAAGGCCTTTTAAATTCGGTTTCAGCACTTAAAGGGTTAAGACAGAAACGAATTTCATTAATGGCCGCTTTGACTAAGGATTATCCAACCATGGCCACTGATTCGTAGGATTTAGAACACTAAGAAGAAACATGATGGACGTTAGGCATTTTTCGTACACACAATTGCTTAATTGATTCTTATCGAGTAGACCCATCGGTTACTGTTATTTGTATAAGGAAGGAAACGAGATGATATTGGTCTTTTATATTCTTAAACGCCTCTCTCCTCTGCACCAATAATGCAATAACGTATGAGCCGCGCTCTGAGAAAAGGGGGCTTAGTGCATGTGCTCAAAGTGTCGTCCCAATTTAGCCTTTGTCGAGTGCGCAGACTAAGCTTGGATGCCATTTTACGCACATGCATTAAGCCCAGTTTTCCCAGAACGAGGCTCATCTGTGTAAAAGCCTCAGTCCGCTAAAACTATAAACACTTAACATATCAAGCCATCTACAAAATACCCTTCTCTCATTGGCTGTTTGACGTCACATGCTGACCCCATATATTCTATATGGTGTCAGTAGACTATATTTTTCCTGACGTTTTGTTATTGTTATATAATGTTCTTGAATTTAATATTTTCGATAATACTAGTTATAAAAAAACATCGTTTGTCCTTGTTAATTTGATGAGATAAAAAGTAGTTGGCATGATATAATCGTTACAGGGTTAGTTACTGACCCGATACGGGATATACGGTTCTTTGGAAAGCCATATCGGTCTCGCCCCGATATGGTTTTCCACAGAACCGAATAGCCCGTATCGGGTAAGTAACTAAACCTGTAACTATTAATATCGTCTCTTATAGACGTCTGTCTGACTAAATGCTTTATTGCACTGATGTGATTTTAAAATTTTATGAACAATTTTTTAAATTGGTATACTTTTATTAATACATGTTTTTTTATGATTGATAACAATTGACACGGATTCCGGAGAAAGTCGATGTATCACGATTGGGATTTACGTAGCAGCTATTATCACATGAAGCAACAAACTGCTAGCAGCGGTAACATTTAACACATACAGTCACAAGTGAAATCTTCAAGATCTGAAAAGATTACCGGTAATCATTTCTATGATGAAACCTTTTCTTACTTATGGAACATTTTAGCAATCGTCTTTAGGCTAATCAGGGACGACACCTTCCGCTGTTATAGCAGTTTCCGTTTAAACTTTGAATCTTAGTAGCGAAAATCAAATAAGCCGGATAGTGTCATCTCAGAATAGTCTGTGCGGACTGCACAAGTTAACATGGATGGACACATTACGCACTCTCGTTATGCCCAGTTTTCCCAGAACGAGGCTCATATATCAAGTCCCTGTCGCAATTACAAAAAAACGTGAAGTTGGTGGACTCAAATTATATCGTTATTTTATAAGATTTGTTTGCGTTTTTTTTTCGACTGTAGCAACCAAATGTAAAAAGGTCGTTTATGTTCCAAATAACACTTAAGGGGTGTAGCGGCAGTTTATTTATCCGATGATATATTTATAGCAATACCGATGATGCTATTATCACAACTCAATATTTATGTTATCACAATCATCAGAAATGAAGGAGTTGGTTCATGATATAATTGTCAGTGGTTCGATCTCAGGTGGGGTCAACTTTTTTTATTACTTCTTTACTTTCTTTAAATCCATTCTTGTTTTATACTGGAGCTCTTTAGTCCTGTTGTTTACATTTATCAATTTAAAGCAATTAATCACAAACTTCAAAACATGCCGACATCTGTGAACAAGTGCATGAAAGTTATTAACAAATAAGGTCGAGTTTGATACTATATGGTATTATGTTTGTGATTAAATATTGTCTTTTATTAATGTCTTTTGGTTAGCTGTTGTGATCCCAGTTAATATTGTTAACATTTTCTTATGTTTATGCATATTTCTAACAATCTATGTACCGTTACTTGGGTTTTGCCTAATTGCCGTATTTTATGAAATTTGACGTTGACTCTAGGGATAGTTAAAACAAAAAATCTCTGTTAAAAATGCGGTGACCCCCTTTTTTATTTGTGTTTTATGATGATAATACGTTGATGAACATATTTGAGCAGTTTCGCAGAATTCTATTGGACAGAAAAAAATAAAATTCCATTTATGTGGTTACAATAGTAAAAAACTGACGTTTTTTGGGGTGACATACAAATTATAAAAATTAATTAATTAAATTTAACTCGTGTACTCCATTTTATTGGTAATGTTTGGTTTAATTAAATGGTATATGATGTATCTTAGCTTATATAATACATACATGTTGCCAATTTTATAGGTTATTAGTTATTTTTACGCATTTAGAGATTTTTCAGTTTAATTGAAAAAGTACATGTTATATAATGGTGAATAAAATCAAAACAAGTCCGGTGACCCTATTTCATTTTCATATAGTATTTGTATATATATCTTAAATATAAATTTTGGAAAAAATCTATCAGATGGAAAAAATAAGCAAAACTGCAGCAACACCCCTTAAGTTTGATAACATTTTCGACTGTAACAACCGAATTAAAAACAATCTGATGTACACATAAGCACTGTTTTGCATACAATAAGATAACGTTGCCAACTAGAAATCCATGCAGATGTAGGGAGATTCTACATGCGAATGCAGAGTCATCCGGTAACCCTTATCGGGAGGTAACCACTGATATGAGTAAGGAAATCTCCACGCAGAGTTGTCGTTCCTTGCTCTCACGTGCAATCTCTGCCATCACAAGAAAATCTCACCAGCATTGGAATGATTTTATTTTTGTTGTTTAAGTATTATATAATGAAAAGTAATATCATTTTCTTTAATATTTTGAAAATAGTGTATAAGTTTAGTTTCATAATAAAACATACATTACATAAAATATAAAACGTAAAAATAACAACGGTAAAATTATTGTACCACGTGGCTAGGTTATCATCACGTGGTTGGTTATAAAGGCAGGGATTTGATCCAGCTATGCTGGTGGTCAGAATATACTAAATAGTTTCCCTATATAATTCAATGTAAAAGCGACAACTTTGAGCGAAAACAAATGCAACATTTTGCACATAGAGACCCCCATAACCATACCTTTTCTTAAAGGCCATTCTAAGCGGAATAAAAAATATAGGTCATGTTCAATCCAAGAAAGAACATGACGCGAATCAAAATCGACTGTTTTTGCAACTTTTTTTTCGGCCGTTTCTTAGTGGAATGTAACCTTTTTCAGTGCAAGGCTTTACTATAGTCTCCAAGTTTATCCTATTTCAGAGATTCGGTCGTGAACACCTATTTATGCCCTGCCATTATCTCCGAAAGATAAAACCCGAATAATAGTTTAAACTGTAAAGCATGCCTTCGAGTCAACTATGATATTTTTTCAGAGAGTACAGCGCTCAGAGGGGGGAATCACGTGATAGTCAACATGGCGACGTCCATACCGAGACAGTTATTTTTCGCCGTTTTATACCCTTTATAACTTCTGTTTATTTTTTTAAATGACGCTCACTTTCCAGCCATATCAGTAAAAAGGTGATCTGCGTTTATTTTGTATTTAAAATTCGCTTTATATCTCGACTTTACTCGGTGCAAATTTTCTTAGTGGAGCCCTAATTAGGTCATCCCGCTTAGAAATTTTGCACCGATTAAAGTCGAGATATAGAGCGAATATTACTGAGAAATAAAAGTCAAGAACTTTCTTTCTAATATGACTGGAAAGTGGGCGGAATAAAACATAATAATACAAGTAATAAAGGGTATAAAACGACGTAAAATACCTGCATCTGCATGGACGTCGCCATCTTGTTTGTCGCGTGATTACCCCATCTGCAGCCCTACACGAAACGATTATTTAGTATACTGTAACCTGGTTCCAGTCATATCTCTGCGCGGAGGTTAGGATTGTGGCTGCTTAATATCACATATATAAACTTTTCTTCAAGGGAGATCATTAAACGGTGAAATTCTCGTACAGTATTACACTCCCCTGATAAAACTCCACTACGATCTGATAGTTATTACTACTGAAATTTTTAACATAACATTATTGCTTCAACAGTTCAAATCACCCCACAGTTCATAAGACCTAGTAGAGATCTACACATCATTTCTTTATAATAAATTTGTAGTTGCAAGAATTACAGTGAATTGTTTACAGGCAGTTTCTAAAAGATATAATGATTCATAAATGTGTGGGAAATAAAAAGATATCTTATTGGAAATTGATTGGATTATAGGCTTTTTTCCTTTGATTGATTTCTGGTGTGTTGGGGTGAAACGCTGTTCTCAGCGACTCGTTGATTGTAGCGCCGTAACTGTGAAAAAGCACGAATTCGCTGTCAGCAAATATCACAAGTGGGGGAAAAATGCCTGACAACGTCGTATTTGCGGAACAAAATCTTCAACTGATTAGAATGTTTTATCATTACATACCTCCTTACTTAAAAGCAACGTTGGATCACAGTAAACATATCTAGAATTGTAGGCATTTACAGTAATTAAGGACAGTCAATAGGCATTTGTCAAAATAAAATTTGATGTAGCAGAAAATGTTTGAAAACTATGAAGGTCTGCTATTGATAACGGTGATGCCCATGCAGCTGTTGATGGTGATCACGTAAATATGGCTGCTGGTAATCATAACGCTAATGATTTTGATGATGACGAAAATGCTGTTGCTGTAAACGTGTATGTAAATGCTGATGGTGATAACATGGATGCTGTTGTTGATGACGGAAAATGATGTTACTGCTGCTGCTGCTGATAATAATTATGATAAAATAAAATTAAAGCACAATGTTGAAGTATATTTCATTACTTAAGACACGATGATGCTACATAAAAAATCAGGCTAACAGAAAACACCAAGCGAATATGACGACAGCAGTCGGAAAAATATTTTGACTGACAACGCATTTTCATTGAATACACGTATCAATTCAGTTATCTAAAGCCATGTTTATACCCAAATAAACCTTGTCAAAAACCAATATCTGCCTTCTGGTCTACAATGAGCCAATTTAAATCTCCAAGCATGTTGCAATTTAACAAGATAGAGCTAATAATGGCAATTTGTAAATTGATAGTCGCCGATGTAGGTGATTTTCGATTAAACCTTAATTATAACCTTTGAATGGCTAAATAGAATAAGAAAATCGCTCGTTAAGAACAGATTTTCGAAAAGACGAGGTGAGCTGAAAAGATTTATGGTATCTTCTTATATAATTTGCACAGAAAATATTGACCTCGGACATTTGCGTATTCTACAAGTCGAGGACGCACCAGTTTTCTTTGTATTCTATTGTTTGAGACTTTTGGAACCAATTACGTCATAATATTAAGCGATTAATAACTTAAATTTAAGAAAAAGAATGTGTGTTTGAGGGAAAATATTATGTTTTATGTATGAGCCACGCTTTGGGAAAACGGAGTTTAATGCATGTGCGTAAGGTGTCGTCCTAGATTAGCCTGGAAGATCGGCGAAAGCTAATCAGGGACGACACTTTCCGGTATTATTGTGTTTTTCATATAAAGGGAGTCTCTTCTAAGCGAAAATCTAGTTTTGGTGGACAGAGTCGTCCCGGATTAGCCGACGCTGACGTCACAGGCTTATCTAAAACTATACTTTGCGCCACCACGTTAAGCCCCGTTTTCCCAGAACGGGAAGCAAATGTTTTATATCATTACATGTTAAACACATCAATGGGCTATTTTCTGGTATGGCCTATCTATAAGAAATATAACCGTACATTATTTTAGTCCAGCAATATCTATATTCTAAGAAATATTTCCTATTTAATTAATATAAAATGTAAGCATCTTGTTCTGTACTTAAGATACGAAACTTATTGGAATTGTTTGTATTATGTTGAACATGTTTTTTTAAGTGAGTTTTTAGTAGGTTATGTTCCGCCCTGTTGTATTATATTTTGAACACAAAATAAGCAACAAGAAAGAAAAAAATCAAACTGATTCCATTCGTCAGAATCAACTTACTTCTGCTAACAAGACAAAATCAGTTGGTTAATGCCATAAAACAGCATTATTTAGGAATGCTATTAAAAAAGAAAAGCAAACAGCAACAACACACATACTTCAATGATAGAATCTTGTCATGGGCTTTGCATCCGGCATATCTATACACGAAACTCATTTAGACTTTATTATGTTTTATGGACGGAACAAAAATAGTATTATAAGTGATATAAGTTTGCTCACCATTCAAGAGTTGACAGGGAGTAAATATACACGACCGTTTATGAAGGAATCTTGATTTCATTTTATTGATAAAATACTCGGTTCGTATTAAATTGCATATTAATAAACACATTAAACATTATAACAAACCTTTTTCTCGTCTGTAACATGTAACTCGCCGCCATGTTTGTTTAATATAGTATTCCAATGGAAACTTAACTCCAAATATAAAGATCACAAATGGTTTCTTCTGAACACAAACAAATTCGGCCACTTTAGGCAGTCACATATTACAGTGCATTATTTCTACCAGAGATAATCTTTACGTGTCGAATGCATTAATAAACGGTTATAGGTATACTAACTAACCTAAAGACCCAAATAATCGATATATGCTTGTAACTGTACTAGTTTATATAATATATCAATATAATCCCGACTTTAACATTGTGCGAGCCTTTATCTGCCTGAGAAAATGCCGATACTTAATGCAATCAGCCTGTATTGTGACGAGCCAGGACGGATTCCACAGGGCCGTGATACACAATCGGGCTTTTGGGATTAGCGGAGATCAGTGTTATCTCGTCAGAATGGTATTATATTTGGCTGCAGATTGGTGCACTATTAAATTGCTATTTTAATCCATCTTTTATCGCACCTAACATGTAGGTAACGAATCAATAACACAATAAAAACTAACAATCCGATTAAAAACATAAAATCTGAACTACGAAAACATTTTTGTAACAAAAAATACGACGATATTAATTTGCCTAGCTTCAATCGAACGACAAATAGCTGCTTGGTTATTGATACTACATTGTACACAACAACATGAGGATATTATTTTGAATCTTCGCTTTATAATGAACTAAGAGTCGGGGCTGGCTGGCTCGGTTGGCATAGTGTTGGACTGCAAATCCGGGGATCATGGGTTCAGATCCTCGGCCCATTAGCACAAGGCGCGTGGTCATTGGTCATGAAATCCTTTCTGCGGTAGTTTTTCTTCTACCCCTCATTAAGTAACGCAGTTCAAAGGCGGATTAAAATATCACTTGTATACTGTATCAATCTGCTGGCATAAGTAATTACAGTTAGTACTTACCCGCTAGCCCAAGAAAGGTGTGAGTTAGTTAACTCACCACAATGCTAAGACTGGAAACGGCGAGAATCCCAACTTACAAAAAAATTGTAATGACCTTATCCGTGTTCAAGCATTTTAACGAGAACCATATGTTCCTATATAACTAAACACACATACTCGCGATTTTATTTCCGTTGTCAATTCGGTAATTGAACAATGATATGCCGCAATATGTTATTTATCTCTCCGAAAAACTCGATTGACAATCGATCTACTTCAACACAAACTCTGCAAAACTTTTCATCATCATCAACATCAACATCAACATCATCATTATCATCATCATCATCATCATCATCATCATCATCATCATCATCATCAGCATCAGCAGCAGCAGCAGCAGCAGCAGCAGCAGCAGCATCATTATCATCATCATCACCACCACCACCACCACCACCACCACCACCACCACCACCACCACCACCACCACCACCACCACCACCACCACTACCATCATCATCATCATCGTCATCATCATCATCATCATCATCATCATCATCATCATCATCATCATCATCATCATCATCATCATCATCATCATCATCATCATCATCATCATAACCACCACCACCACCACCATCATCATCATCATCACCATCAAGGACAACAACATCATCATTATCAACGTATTTGTTCTTGTAACCAAATCGCGAACCAATTTTTAAGCGAACGAACTAAGGTGTCGGACAACGCAGTTAGGCTGATGCCAAAGTGCGGTGCTGCAGGATTAAGCATAATCTCGAGGTTTAAATGAACCTCGTTCTGGGATAACTAGTCTTAATGTATGTGCGTCAAGTATCGTCCCAGATTAGCCAGTGTCGTTCGCTCAGGCTTTTCTGGGACGACACTTTTCGCCTTGACTGGATTTTTGTCGCAAAAAGACGTCCTTTAAACGCAAAATGTCATAAAAGCGGAAAGTGAAGTCCCTAATTAGACTGTGCATAGGCTAATCTGGGCGATACTTTGCACATATGCAATTAGCTCGGTTAACCAGAACGCGCCTCAAATAAACTCCGCGCCCCTGTGGTAAGTTTGATAAATCACCGCAGCTATCTTAATGCCTTATAGAACCGTCTTTCAAAGCGGTTTCTAATATCAATGGACGCATAATCTCGGTCGTCAGTAAGCCACATTAAGCTAAATTGCCATTTTTACACATGAGCACGTCATCATATGGCTCTTTAAATGCTGTGGATTAATTAACCCATTTATGAATAGTTGAATCTCCCATCCTTCTAAATTGGATTAATTTATTTCCAAAATTAGGGATGTCTAGTATATTTATTTCTATATTAAGAATATGTCTTACAGATATTCATTCAAGCAAACAGCGCAGACCCTGATGAGACGCCGCATCATGCTGCGTCTCATCTGGGTCTACGCTGTTTGCTAAGGCCTTTTTTTCTAGACGCTAGGCATAAATGGATTAATTTCCACTTTGATTGACTTATCGAGATGAATGATGCGTGGCATAGAACACACAGCAATTTCATATTCCTTTCGATCAATCAAGAGATCTCTAATATTCGAGGTGCGACCATAAATGTCCGTAAATATTTCCGACAATGCACAGGCTATGTTATTGACTAGAACTTCATAACCAAAGTCAATAAATTTATGAAATCGTCCTTATTCACTTTGAGCTTAATTTAAGTATTTTAAGTTGACGCCGGATCACGAGGTTAATAGTAATATATTGTGATGAGCATTGCTTTTTGGTAATAAAACTGACATCAACTGACGAACTGCGACTATTAATGCAATTTTCAACGCAGTATATAATCATTCGCAAAAGTTTCGTGATGACATCTAAAAATGTTTTCAAAATCTTTGCTTCAAGAGAGACTCAAAGGGAGGGAACAGCATTTCTTTTGACACCGATTGAGTGATGATTTGCTGCCCATTACAATATGTAGCCTAACATCTCGTCTTGATGTGTGCATGGTAATTTCTTGATGATTGATTTGAAGCGCGCTGTTTATAGTGTCATCCCAGATTAGATTGTAACTACACTTACTTGTATGAGTTTTCGTTTAAAGAAAGTCTCTTTTTAGCAAAACACCAGGGCGGACTGCACAGGCTAATCTCGGACGACACTTTACGCACATGCATTAAACCACCTTTTCACAGAGCACTACCAATCGTAATCTAATTGATATATATTTGTGCAATTATATAAAATAAAAATGCAATAAATTGCAATCAATGCTAACGTTCATAATGAGAAATACCGATTTGATTTGTATCGCAATAGACGTTTTATTTCAATTATTTTTTCCGTTCAATACATTTTATTTTCCTCGTAAAAAGTTGTAAGTGGGTCGAGGGCATCCCACTCCACACCGTATGGAGTTTACAACAATATATGCATATTACAACACATCATATACATGTTACCATCAATAGCTTTTACATGGCAATATAAAACAACATTTTCTAAAGAAATATTTGACAATACACGACTTATTCTATTTTCACAACTACTGAAGAAGTGGTGGCAATATAAACAAACTGTATTATTTTAATTAATGAAGCCACAGCATGCCTATAAACAAAACTTTTTATTTCACAAACATTCCAAATATTACAAATATGAATGGCGGATATATACTGGCATTTAGTAATACGGATAAAATTGGCCGTTGAGCGAACGGACTGACAGACGTGCGTAGTGAGATATCGATATGTTTTATTGAAAACAAGAGTAGTGGTTGCTTGATATAAAGCTAACTCTTAAACATTCTTTTTGTTGTTGTTTTTTTCGTCTAAAAACTGATAACATTTCAATGTTGTTTTTTTTCAGCTACGTATTTATATGTCAAGCATCTAAATGTTTTATTCCACAATAATGATTATTTGCAGACATTTATTACTAATGTAATCTAAAACATACATCTTATAAGCTTTTACCCTTATATTAGGTAGCACGTATACCCATATTAAAAGTAATAAAGCGTATAAACCGGCAAAATTCCTATCTCGCCATCTTGTTTGCCACGTGACTACCCCGACTGAGCAGTGGATTCCAGGTGTATGTGTGTCGTTTATTAAATCGGGTATTACTTACATGTACCCCGGATACTCTTAAGTATACTTACATGTACCCCGGGTACGGTAAATATACTTAATCGTACCCGGCCGATATTAGAACAGAACAGAACAGATATTTTATTTGATTTGTACATAGTACATCATCATATACACATATTATTATATGATCATTTATAACATCACGTATATCAGTATAATATATAAACACGAATTAATGGACATTTCAATATAACATAACACAGCATGTAAAGAGGATGATCAGTTTTCGTTAACATTTGTAATTTCGTTTCTAATTTCCAAGCTTTCTTTAATATATTTTGCAAGTTTAATCAATACAGATTTGTTTTCAGTTTTCAATAGCTCAATAAATTTGAACATTGATGGTCGTACATAATAATGTTTCTTAATATATTTCTTACGTATATTGCTAAAACAAGGACAAATAAGAGTGAAATGGCACTCGTCTTCAATATCGACGGAGTTACAACATTGACAGTATCGCTCATTTCTTGGTATTCTATTCCTACCGAATCTACCAGTTTGAACTCTTAAGGAATGTGCAGATAATCTTATTCTAGTGACAAAGAACCTTAAACTACTTGGCAATACATTTAGATAAAGTTCATATGACAGAGAATCTTTACAATTTTGTAACAAATCGAATACACTACTATTTTCAACAGAGCTATGCCAGTCTTGTTTATAAGTATCAATCAATCTTTGTTTAAATATATGTGGAAATGTTTTACAATTAAGATTATCACCATTTATAAAGCAATCAGCAAAGCCATATGTTTCTAACAATTGTTTTACATTTGATACCCAATTATTATAACCTTTTGAAGAATCAGATATACTTTGTCGATAAATCGTTTTCATAATTATATTATCAGTATTTAACAATTTACACCAATACTTTATTATCCTAATATATCGAGTAATATATAACGGGTACCTTCCTAAGTCACCATATACACCAGCGTTACAAGTACTCATTCTGACCTTTAAAACACTTTTACAAAATTTGAGGTGTATACGCTCTATTTCTTTAGATTTAGTTGCGCCACATACCTCGGCAGAATAATTCAATATTGAACCTATAAAGGAATCGAAGAGCTGGCATTGTAATTTCGGTTTAATATCATATTTTCTACAGTTATACATAAGTAATTTCAATGCTTTTAATGATTTATAAATTAAATGCTCTTGATTCATAGCGAAATTGCCAGTGTAATTAAAAATTGTACCGAGATAGTTGAAGTTATCTACAGTTCCTAACAAGTTCCCATGGTAACTCCACTTCTCATTTTGAAGTACTCTGCATCTTTTTCTAAAAACCATAACCTTGGTTTTTTGGGTGTTTACCTCAAGACCCCAACAGTTACAATAATCATATAAACTATCTAAGCTATTTTGTAAGTCTTCTGGTGTTTTACCCAAAATTGCCATATCATCAGCAAATAACAATAATATTAACAACATATCCTCAAAATATAAACCTGAATCTAAATTACTTTGTAAATGTAGTTCTAGGTCTTCCACGAATAAAGAAAAAAGCAGAGGCGAAATTGTTCTCCTGGACGTAGTCCAACAGCGTAGCTGAAAAAGTCTGAGTACGTATTACAACTGCGAACGCAAGACTTAACCTTTTCATACATATCCTTAACACTCCGTAATAATTTACCTTGAATACCACATTTGTATAATTTAAGCCAAAGGCAATTTCTGTTAATACTATCAAAACAAGATTTTAAATCAATAAAACCAACATACAGACGCTTGTTATTATTTATATAGTGTTGTATTACTGAGTGGAGAATGAATATCGCATCAACAGTTGATTTCCCTTTTCTAAAACCGAATTGGGCATCAGATATAACATTATTATTTTCACAAAACGTTTCAATTCTTTTATTTAAAATAGTTGTGAAAAGTTTAGAAAAACTACTCACTAGTGTTATTCCCCTGTAATTCTGTTCATTTTTTGTATCGCCTTTCTTATGTACAGGAACGATAACTCCTTCTATCCATTTGTCGGGAAAGAAACCAGACTCTAATAAGGCATTAAATAAATCACACAGGTGAGCACACAAGATGTCTATACTTTCAGTAAAATACTCATTTAAAAGGAAGTCTGGCCCTACAGCTTTGCCTTTTTTGAGAGATTTAACAGCACATAAAACTTCATCAGCAGTAATAGGAATATTTAACTCATCAAAGCGGCAATCATCATTATCAAAATTATTTTCTTGGCAAAACACATTTGCTTCTGCATTATAACATACAAATACATCGTTACATAATGATGAGAAGTATTTACAAAAGTCATCTACAGTACAGAAACATCATTTCCAACAGATTTCTTATTCTTTTTAAAATAACTCCAAAATTGTTTCGGTTTACAAAACCTAAGTTTTTCCATTTCAGAGCATTTCTTTTTTAAGTAAGAATTCTTCTTTTTTCGTACTAATAATTTGTATTCTTTTTTACATTTACAACAATATTCTCTACTAACTTTCGTTTTACATGTATTATAAGCATGGTTTCTGCCACCAATATCAAGGACCACAATGAAAATAAGTGAAAATCATTTTTCTCTTTTTTGTGTTATCCTTGGTATTGTGTGTGCATTCCATGGTTTGCTATGTATATTGCTGTGATAATATATTTATATTGTCTGCATTATGTAGTAACTATGTAATGTTCATATGTTTTCCAAATAAAATCAATCAATCAATCAATCAAGCATACAGTGAATCTAAATATATTGTTCTTAAATTTTTACATTCATTGTCGAACCAGTTTGCATCTTTCACATGAGATGTGTCGGAGAATGACGTATTGTCATTTTTGTGACATACTGTTTTAGAAAATAACGGATCCGCTACTCCCCGGATTATAAAGGTAAAACTATTCAGTGCATCATTTATAGACGACCGACTAGTGCTATCAATATTCCTGTAATCCTATTAAAATCGGGCAATTTGGCGATCAGACTGGTTCGAAATGTATTTACATAATCACTATTCCAATTATATCTAACATGGGAGCTTTCATTCACTACAGGTGTAATATTATTACAAAGAAGACTCTACCCGAGTTGTATTCCCGCCCAAAATCCGAGGTCGTAAAACGCGCTACCGATTACTGTAAAACGATATTGTTAATCTTAAACAAACTTCTACGTAAAAAACTGCATCAAAATGCTGTTTGAGTATGAGTTTCGATAATATAGAGGTCATTTAACAATAAAATGACATAAATGTGAACATTATTAATAAAAAAAGCCGACAACGACCGATTGAGCGTTTAAAGGGATCTTTTCACGCTTTGGTAAATTGACAAAATTGAAAAAAGTTGTTTCAGATTCGCACATTTTCGTTTTAGTTATGATATTTGTGAGGAAACAGTAATACTGAACATTTACCATGGTCGAATATAGCCATTATATGCATCTTTTGACGATTTTAAAACCTAAAAATTATAAAGCGTTGCAACGCGAAACGATTGAATAATTTGGAGAGTTCTGTTTTTGTCGTTAAATTTTGTGAAACTACGAAGATTGCTTATATAAGGTATAAAATACGTCAAATATTGTGTACTCGGCGGAATAGCTCAGTAGGCTAAAGCGTTTTTACTTCAGGACTCTGGCAGGACTCCAGGGGTCACTGGTTCGAAACCTGCTCCGGGCAATGTTCTTTTCCTTTTTTTAATTTTATTCTTGATTTTTTACTGGAGCTTTTACGATCCAATGTTTACATTTATCAATATAAAGCATTTAATGAATAAGTTAAAAAATGCCAAAATCTGTGAAAAGGCCCCTTTAAATTCCCGGGTACGTTTTAGTATATCTACCGTACCTGGGGTACATGTAAGTATACTTAAGAGTACACGGAGTACATGTAAGTAGTACCCGAGCCGGCAATAACCAATCGAGCCTTGTTTGATGACTCCTTTAAAAGCACAAATAGTGTCATCGAGCTAATATAAAGTTTAGCATAAATCGATATTTTCATCATTCCCTGTGCTATAATTATTTTTTCATTGATTTGTGGCTTAATTGTATTTATCACACTTGCTAAGACTGAGTGTGGAAGCCATTTTGTTCAGTTGACGTCAAGCGATCGGATTCATTTCCGCTATTGTATCGTGACGCTATTTTGTTGTTATTTTTGGTAACGCTATGTAGTATGCGTTTATTAACCCATATATTCCTAGTGGACTCTCCCATCCTTCTAAATTGGATCAATTTATTTCAAAAATTTGGGATGTCTAGTATATTTATTTCGATATTGAGAATATTTCTTAAAGAAATTCCTTTCAGCAAACAGCGCAGACTCTGATGAGACGCCGCATAATGCCTACGCTGTTTTCAAAGGCCGTTTTTCTAGACGCTCTACATAAATGGGTTAACATACTGCTTGATGAATGCGCTATACTATGAACACATGTCACAGTGTAAAAATACCATGAACGAACCAAACACGCCGTCTGCGCTGTACACTCGATACAGAATATCGATTGTTGTGGTTTGTAATCTGCAGAAACGACGATAATCATCAATTAAAATCGTGAAAACTATCGTATGAGCCTTGTTCTGAGAAAATAGGGCTAAATGCATGTGCGTAAAGTGTCGTCCCAGATTAGCCTGTGCAGTCCGCACAGACTAATCAGGGACGACACTTTCCGCCTAAACTGGATTTTCGGTAAAGAGGGATTTCCTTGAAACTGGAATACCATAAAAGCGAAAAGTGTCGTCCCTGGTTAGCCTGTGCGGAATGCACATGCTAATCTGGGACGACACTTTACGCACATGCATTAAGCGCAATTGTCTCAGAACACGACACGTATAACCCACATAAGATTTTAATCACGACCTTAAAACAAAAGCCCGCTTGGCGGTAGCATATGAGCTTTTGCTTACCGGTATATTATTTTTTTTATACTAGATTATAACAATTCTTAGTATTGCAGTTTTCTTGGGTTATTAATTTAATGATAATTTTCGAAAATACGAAAATCTGTGAACGAGTCACTGAGTTATGACCAATAGCTTCCACCCACTGCCTTAATTTGGGTGCAGGATTAACGGGTTTCACAGGAGTTTACACACGGGCTGGACAGAATGTAAAGAAACCGGTAAGACCTATATTTTTGAAACTAACTCAAGTTATTGGAATACATTTGCAAAAATCTTTGGTGCGTAAAATACAGTTTTGCTTGCAGTTTGTTACGATATCGTAAGATTTGAGAATAAATCATTGAAAACGTCTGAAATTGGTGCCGCATTTTTGACAGGTTTAAAAAACGATGAAAACAATAGGTGTTCATGAATGTTGTACGCATCAAAATTTTTACCAAAAACGCAGGCTTACTAAATAAAGTAATACTTATAAATTTCACATTACCGTAACCAGCATCAAAACTTTCCTGCATGCACTAGTTGAAATTCGTAAGAAATGTGTTTTAAAATGTTATGTAAAAAAGCACCACTTAACGGTGTGTTTACATTTTTTGTGAACCCCACAAAGTCACGTGAGCCTGCTCCTTGTTAATAGGAATCCACGAATAATAGTGATTATCATATGACTGTCTCACAGACTGGGCAAGTAGACAAAGAATATATAAATATAATCCTCCGATTATTAAATTAAAGGGATTCCATTACTAGTAAATGTTGGATTCGAAATGGCGTCATGGCTAAAGCGTCGGCTTTTTAAACAAGAGGTCCCGGGTTCGATATCCACTGAGGTCCACATTCTATGCATAGATGGTGACGTCACTACGTTATTGTCAGTAAGACCGGTTTGTATACAATGCTGAGGCAACTTTCTCTTTGAGATCAATTCAGAGAACTAATTTTCCCATGCTTGAAAATGCGTCTTTTTTGTTCCAATATCAAGCTCAAATAAATAAGCTCCAATTAAACCACAGGTGGTTAGCTTGTGGCTATGATATTAATTAGTGAAAACATCATTTTGAATGATAAATAATCATATTATAACGAAAAAATAATTTTTCTGAAAAAATATTCACTATCAAATATATATATATATATAACAAGGTATGCAACTCAAATCACCCCAAAAAGGGGTGCATCGCCTTGAACAGCCATATCTTCATCAATTTTGCAGCGATTTTCACGATCTCGGTCTTATTCAACGCAGAAATAATTTCCTTTCTGGAAATGTATATGTCTTGCAATATTTTACACATGCTGGGTCAACTTTTAATAAATAACACGATACACAACTCGCATGACCCATTAATAATACTGTTCCTAAATAGTTAAATAATTCTACTATTTCTAAATTTTCATCTTTAAATGGCAACTTTTCATTATGAAAAGACGGTCCTCTTCTTCTAAAAACCATAACCTTAGTCTTACTTATATTAACTTCAAGACCCCAGAGATGACAATATTCACTTAAGTGAATAATACTTTGCTGTAGGTCAGTTACAGACTTGCCGAATATAACCATATCATCCGCAAAAAGCATAAGTATGAATATCAGTCATCATATGACTGTCCAGAATTTATGTCTTTTTCTAAAAATAGTTAAAGGTCATCTAAAAATATAGAAAATAGTATAGACGATTATACCTCTCCCTGCTTTAGTCCAATCACAATTAATGAAGTACGTGTAGGAATTACACTTTTTTACGCAGCATTTAACTTGGGAGTACATGTCTTTCATGATTATTAAACATTTACCGTTAAGGTAGTGCACCTCTAATGATTTCCCGCGATTTCTTCGAAGGTTGAAGAGCCTACTATTAGGTGCCGTAGCCTAGTGGTTAAGGCGATAGACTAGAAATCTTTTGGGATATTCCCGCGCAGGTTCGAATCCTGCCGACGACGTATACTTTTTTGCGACGCGTTTTATTTATTTTCTAACGTAATTTGATTTAATATGGCATATAAGCTATATTTATTGTTAAATATGTTGCAATTTTTATGCACATTTTTCAATTATTAAAATTAAAACAACGTTATGGCGAAATTGGGTGATTTACTGTTGAAAATACGAACCATGCATGTTGCATTTTTATTTTTATTTCAAAAAGTAAACGGTAAATCTGTCTAGTTCTTGGTATTTTTGCTGTATATAGTGTTTCTATAAAAACTAAGTTTAAAATATGACTTAAATGATACTATTTTGAATTTTATGACACTTTGTTTTTAACCGACCCAATTTTTACTTGGCTGAAATCACTTACATTTCATGGTGCTCTTCCATAGATAAAAATTTGTAAAAAATGAATGTCTGTAAAAGAATACTTATTTCATCTTGTTTAAACTTTAAACACCTTTACAGCATCTGTACACACCAACTGCATGCCCATATTTGGAAATTTGAATGAATTATGGAACTTTTATATACCCCAGGGGTGAAAATAAACTGGGCAAAAGCCGAGCGTGGGGGTGGTTTTGAAAAAATCGGTATATTTTTTTAAAAAGCATGGAAAGCCTACCTACAAATTTGCATGTAGTTCAGTGAAATGATGCTGATTAAGAAAATAATTAATTAGATTATATTTGGATATGTGCCCATTAGAGGTGCACTACCTTAATACCTGCGTTGTAAAGCTTTTACCTAAGTCCATTTAAATATACGGAATTGAATGCACGTTTCATATCGACAAAACAACAATACAATCGTCTGTTAGTATTCACGATATTTTGAACAATAGCATTAATAAGCAAAATTGTTCGTCACTTAAAATGTCATTACTTTCAATCCAATTATTTAATCGACTATTAAGAATGCTCGTAAAAAGTTTAGACAGACAGCTCACCAGAGTTATGCCCCTATAATTACGCACGTCGTCCGGGTCATTCTTCTTGAAAACAGACACAATGAAACATTTGGACCAATCTGTAGGGAAATGAGCTGAATTCAATATAGCATTAAATATCTTTAACAGATGTTGTGATAGTACATTGTATATCAAAACTTTCCATAATATATTTGTTTATCAAATAGTCAACGCCACACGATTTATTGCGTTTGAGCCGATGAACTGCCTTCTCTACTTCTTCTATAGTAATTGGACAATCTAGCTCTTCAAATCTGCCGTTATCAGTGTTAAAATTATGCAAATTGCATAATTGTTCCGCTTGGGTATTATTTACGCTCTTTAAATCGTACTGGAGAGAGGAAAAAGACTCATTAAAATCATCAACGAACAATGAATAACTAATGCTGTTTTTATTTTTGCTAAAAAGCTTCCCAAAATCTCTAGGCTTCGAGCGTCTAAGACTAACGGTTTCTTTTAATATTTTGTTATATATTTTCGACGCTTCAATTTAACAGTACGTTTGTAAATTGTTTTCTTGTTTATCATAATCAGTCTATCGCTATCTGATCTAGAGATGCAACGATTCACCCATCATTCGATTCGATTTCGATACCAAATGGTCCGATTCCATTATTTTCGATTCGATTCAATTTAAACTATTTGCTGCTTATTTTGCAAACTATTTCATGTTTGGTTTGTCCAGGGCATGAATTAATATGTTTGGTATTTGTTATTAACTTAGAAAATTATTATGATGTACATTGAAAGTGTTTAAGTTTGTAAATAAAATTTAAAAACGCAACAATGTTTTATTAGTAACAAATTTATTGAATAAAAAATTCCTTTGAGTTATTCTTAAATAAAATGCACAATGTATCACACGTGTTTAACAGAAAAAAAAACACAAAAAACTTGTAAGTATATAAACTACTTCCAGTTGACACTTAACAGAATGCACATAGTTTAGTATATAAACAAACCAACTGACTGATTTCAACTTGCGTCAACAAAACACGTTTTGCAAGTTGACTTTGCATCAGAACCTTCGCGAAACCCGAAATGTTCCCATACTTTTAATTTTGACGGTGTGTCTTTGATATGGTTTAAGAAGCCATTTTATCGGCTTATGTAATGCTCAACAAGTTATTCATTCATTCATTGGATACCATATTGGCTATTGACCAATCACAAGACGTATTACAAATGACAAGAAAGTTGAGACGACGGATTTGGAAAGTAAGGTTTAAAATGCGGATTAATATGGATTACAGTGAATCGAATCGAAACTGGCCGTATTCGTATCGAAACCAAATCGGCGGCGTTGAACCGGTTTTTCGATACATCGAACCGAATCGTTACTGCTCTAATCTGATCTGCTTTTATTGTATTCTGCTAGAGCTTTGAAATAGGCAGTTTTTGCTAGGCGACACTCGTTGTCAAACCAGTCTACTCTTTTAAAGGCCCGGTCCCACCGAGGTAACGGACGAGCTAATCTGGTCATGTATCGTCTTGCTCAAAAGAGAGCAAGGAGACGTTCTCAGCGCAGATGGTGGATCAGGGCTTGGCTGTGTTCCGAGCGGAGGCGTCAGTTCGGTCTGTATGACCACTTTATTGTCGAACTATGACAAAAGGGTCAACGCGCGTTCATCAACATCATGAGAATGCCACCCGAGATGTTCGATGAGATTCTCGCACGAGTGGGCCCAATGATAACGAAATAGCGCAACAACTGCAGACTTCCCATTTAACCAGAGATGAAGCTAACTATTGCGCTGCGGCATCTTGTGTCTGGTTCAAAGTACCGTGATATGCGATTCGGCTTGAGGGTACCCCACAACACTATTTCTCTTCTTGTGTCAGACGTAAGTACCGCTTAATTTACTATAGTGCTAAAATTAATTTTAAAAGGCTTCTGTTAGTCATATTAATATATTTATAAATATTAATGTCTTCTATCATCATTTTATATGAATTGCATTGTGTTTAGTTATTGGTAAAGGATAAAAGGCAAATAGATGAGTGCGCGCACTTCAACACTGACCTCTTAAATTGTATAATACCATTAGTACTGTCTTGTGCGCATATCTTGAAATGCACACAGTTATATGCACCGTTTATCAAGTAGTATTTTTTTACATAATCATTCACTCGCTAATAGTCATGGATTATCTACTATGTCATACACTTATAATCCACGCTAGCTTATCATACTGTTATCTTTTACACGTCAGGTTTGTAGAGCAGTCATATATGAGTATGCTGACGAGGTGATGCCTTTGCCAACAACAGCAGCCGATTGGACGCGAATAGCTTATTGCTTCAGGGACAGCCGGTATTTCCCCCATACGCTTTGTGTTATTGATGGCAAACATATCGCCTGCAAATATCCACTAAGATCCGGGTCTACGTATTTTGACTACAAGTAATACTTTTCCGTTGTCCTGCTAGCTCTGGTGGATTCTGACTACAAGTTCGCCTGGGCTGACATTTGATGCCGTGGTGCTGCATCCGATGCATAGTTGTGGAACGAGTCAGACCTGAAGGCAGCAGCTGATAAGGGAGACCTTGACCTGCCAGAACCTGAAGCTTTGCCACATGATACTGAGGATGTACCCTTCTTTTTCATCGGAAAGAAAATATAAAAGTGTTCGACCGGCCAAGATTAATTTATTTTATTGTTGGCGTAAGTGAAAAAAGCATTCATGATAAAGAAACGAACAAGCATATGTATTAAAAACAAAGCAAATAAAATTATGATACTATAAAATATAAATAAAGCATGACATAAAATGACCGTTTTTCGTACGTTGGTGTTCGGTACTTTTCCGTTTCTCTCACGTTGGGAGAACGTTTTGTCCGGTACTAATGCGCTACACTGCCGTTTTATCCGGTAGAAGTCCGTTAATCACACGGTAATATCCGTAAGCCGACCGTTAATTATCCGGCACATATCCGTTAAACGTACGTTTTTTCCGTTACATCACCGGTACTTGTGCGGTCATTGTGCGTTTCCAACGCTTCACACACCGATTGCGAGCGTCTTGAGCGGCAGAGCAGGTAAATTTTGTCACAGGATAACCAAAATATGCATATATTTTTTTCCGTTTTCTCTCCGTTACATATTCGTTAGTCGGTCTGACCGGGCCTTAAAGGACGTATTTTTAGAAAAAGATTGCCCACTTTTAACAGTCTTAGCAAATAAAGCCTCACCGTATTTGCTGAGTACTTTTGAGAATCTCGCCACGCAATAATCAATACTGTTTTCGTCGCGATTCTGATCCAACCAGATAATGCGTGTTGTACTAGATTCATTAACACTTCTCGATATTACCGTATTTATACACTTAATATTAAATAGTAGTGGGCAATGATCTCACCATACTGAGTAAGATTCAACATTAAAACGTGTTATAAGATAAAAGGTTTCTTCACGTAGCAACAAGTAGTCAATGACACTAGAACCACGTGAATTCATGAACGTAAAAGCTTCTTAACTATCATTGTTTAACCTACCGTTAGCTATCCTCAATGAGAGCGATATGCACATGTGAAGAAGCTTCTTACCAAAACAATTAGTTTGCGGATCCATTGAATTCCGTGGAAGTTGAGAGTCACTTGCGTAAGACTGATCATTTAAGGGATTAACTGTGCGGTCACAAACAATCAAATCTCGTTTATTTCCTACTCGAGCGTTCCAATCGCCCGCTAAAAAAATGTGCCATTTGTTTGAAATTGATTAATATCATCTTGTAAGATTTCAAATAAATTGACATTGCAAATATTATACACAGGGGATTGCTCGGCCAGATGTACACACTAGCCGGGAAAATATCTTCCGTTAAATTAAAACATACCTTATCAACTTAAGCCATACAATGGCGTCATGGTAACTTTTAACAATAAAAATTCCCTTCACAAAGGATTGCTTAACATAAATTGCTATTCCGCCACTACATCGTTTAGATTTTTTGTTCTGAGATTTCCTGTTAAAAAGGTAACATTTATAGCCAACAATGTTAAAACAAGAAGAGTTATTTGCCCATGTTTCAAACAATAAAATAATATCAAATTTACGAATATAGTTTACATAGAGAATAATAGGTTAGTGTTGATTATAGATCAGGTTTATCATGCGAGGCTTAGAAAACAAAAAGCACGAGCATGATGAACCTGATCTATAATCAACACTAATCTATTATTCTATTTATTCCACTTTTTATTTTGTAAACCTTTTTGTTTTAACAAAATTAGTTTGACTGGATAATTTCGCTGGATTTATGACGTCATTTCGTCGAAATATTGACGTCATTTCCTGCCGTTGATTATAGATGATATTAAATCAACGGGGCTTTAATCAACCGAATTCGCTGTAAAAGTGGGATAAAAAGTCATCATCACTAAATTGAATATTTGTAAGTCCTTGAACGTTCCAAGAGAGAAATTTTAATTCAGCCTCCGGAAGTCCCTACTTGCTGCTACCGCTGCTGTTGTTGGTTGTAGCGCTGTCAGGCTGCACCGGAACACCGTCTATATACAATGTGTCGTAGCTGAGCCAAGCCTTCTTGCCATCAGCGCGTGCTTTCCGGAAGGCAGGCACCAAGCTTCTGCGTCGGTCGGCAACGTCCTTTGGGAACTGCTCACTCACTAAGTAATTGGTTCCCCTAAGGTTCCGGCTAGATTTTCGCACGGTTTCTCTGCCCTTAAATAGTGAGAATTTGGCGACAACTGAACGTGGATGTGATTGGTTCCTCCCTTTGCCTTGCGCCAAGACGATGTACTCGCTCAAAGCTTATACTCTTAACGGCTTCCTGAGAAATTTTCAAGTGTTCAGTCATAAAAGAACGAAATATTCGTTTAGTATCGTCGGTTTTTTCAGCCGGACTTTCACTTATTAATGCCACTGATGTTTCGTGCTCACCTATGTACTTGTAAAAAATCAACTATCAATTATGGCCGCGTCTTTTGAATGGGAGGGGTAGTCCGTAAGTAAATAACTCGTTTTTATAACCACAAAACTCAATTAATTATTTTTTCACGACTAACAAACAATACTCTGCAGAAATGTTTTACTTTAGATCCACATATTTTTCACAGCTACGACCTATTTGTGTTATTATTTCCAATTTTATTTGAAAAATTTAGACCGCTTGAAAAAACGATGCGCGCCAACCATTGTAAAAAAAATGGTATTTGAGAACTTTTCTTTTTAATCAATCGCGAATGACGGTCCCTTCAAGACCGCCGAGATAATCAGATAAAAAATCAAGATATAAACGTGAACCTCATAATATGATTGTATTGTAGAGACTATACGGCTAGACATTAAGACATCTTGCTGATCACAGACCAAAACCCGTCATAAAAGCGAACGTTGCGGCCGTAACTTTGATTAATTTAATCATGACCAAAACGGACATTTCGTCTGCAATCGAGTTGTGTATCGAGTTGTTTCTTAAAATATGACCCGGCATTTGTAAAAAATATAATAATTCGGAGTGCATAGGCTAATCTGGAACGACACTTAAAGGTGCCTTTTCACAGATTTTGGCATTTTTTTACTTATTCATTAAATGCTTTATATCGATAAATGAAAACATTGGATCGTAAAAGCTCCAGTAAAAAATCAAGAATAAAATTAAAAAAAGGAAAAGAACATTGCCCGGACCAGGTTTCGAACCAGTGACCCCTGGAGTCCTGCCTGAGTCCTGAAGTAAAAACGCTTTAGCCTACTGAGCTATTCCGCCGAGTACATTTACTCGATGTATTTTAAACCTTATATAAGCAATCTTCGTAGTTTCACAAAATCTAACGACAAAAACAGAACTCTCCAAATTATTCAATCGTTTCGCGTTGCAACGCTTTATAATTTTTAGGTTTTAAAATCTTCAAAAGATGCATATAATGGCTATATTAGACCATGGTAAATGTTCAGTATTACTGTTTCCTCACAAATATCATAACTAAAACGAAAATTTGCGAATCTGAAACAACTTTTTTCAATTTTGTCAATTTACCAAAGCGTGAAAAGATCCCTTTAACGCATGAATTAAACCACATTTTTACAAGCTTTGGAATCAATATTTCATGAATTTATTTACCGACTGCGCATAGTTATATAAAATGTTGCAAATGTTGAAATAAGTAAATATAATATTTACATGCTTTACTTCTGAATCATTTCTATCTTTAACAAACATGTTTAGATGTAAAAATGAATATTGTTTGTCCCACAACGAATTCTTCTTCAGTGTCCGATAATGCAAGACACGCCATGCGATATGTCTTTTCACGGCCAAATAGACCGACATTAAAGATTTCGTTGAAGTCAAAATAATCTGTAGGTTATGAGTTATTTTCGTACGTCAGTGCTAGTAGTGATGATGATGTTGATGATGATGATGATGATGATGATGATGATGATGATGATGACGATGATGACGATGATGACGATGATGATGATGATGATGATGATGACGATGATGACGATGATGGCGATGGCGATGATGATGATGATGATTGTGAGGAGGAGGAGGAGGAGGAGGGCGAGGAGGAGTAGGAGGAATAATAATAATAAAATGATTATGACGACGGCAAGTATAGCATTGGCATTAAATAATGTGTCAATGCATGTTGAACGCCATTATTAAGTTTACACGTTATTTTCCTTATTTTTTTTATTTTTATTTTCGATGTTTATCAATGATTTAGACGATATGTTTATTTATAACAATGCAGATGGTATATATGTTAATATGTTTAAGATATTTATGTTACTGTATGCCGACGACATTGTCATTTTTGCAAATTCGGCTGAATCATTACAGAGTAGTATTGATATATTATATGATTATTGTTTAACATGGAAACTGCAGGTAAATGTTGCTAAAACAAAAGTTATGATATTTAAAAAGGGCGGTTCTATTCCAAATGACATTGCTTTTTATTATAATGGCGAACCAATTGTAATAGTTAACAAATTCTGTTATTTAGGTGTGGTTTTTACTACAGGGGGTTCGCTTAGTACCGCACAAAGTACTTTGGCCGGACAAGCACAGAAAGCCATTTTTACTATGAATAAATACTTGTATAAATTTACTTATATACCGCCAAAACACAAGTTGGAACTTTTCGATAAGCTGGTATCGCCAGTTTTGAATTATTGTTCTGAAATATGTTGTTTTGCGAATGACTAATCAATTGAGACATTACATATGAGATTTGCAAAAAACTGCTTGGTGTGAAAAAAACTACTCAGAACGATTTTATATATGGCGAAGTAGGCAGAGTATCTTGTAAAACTATGCATATGTATAAGGCTATTAAATATTGGTTACGAATATTTCAAACGAAAGAAAATAAATATATTCTTCTTGTGTATAATTTATTAAAGAATGATTTAGAATATTATCCCAATAAAACAAATTGGTGCTCCTTATTGAAGAACTTATTATGTTCGCTTGGTTTTGTTGATGCCTGGACTTTTCAAGGTGTAGGTAATAATGACATGTTTCTATATATTGTTAAGCAGAGATTAAATAACCAATTTATACAGAACTGGTACGCCAGATTAACTCAGTCTAGTAGAGCTTTATACTACAACACAATTTCATCTTTTAGATTTCAACCATATCTCGAATGTTTTAATATTAGTAAGTTTTGTCAATCGTTTTCTCGTTTTCGAGTCTCATCGCATAGATTGCATATTGAGGCTGGTCGATGGACAGACCTTTGAGTACCCCAATAAGTGATCGATAATGTGCAAGATGCAATACAATTAAGGATGAATATCATTTTGTTATGGAATGTGTAATGTATACTGACATTAGAAAAAAATATTGGCAGAAAATATTGGTTTTGGCCTAGCATGGCTAAATTTGTAGATCTTATGAAGTCAGAAAATAAGAATATTGTAATGCCGGTCCGTCTGGTGGCCGTCAGACGGTGCCAACATCACAAATTTCCTACTGAATAAAGAAAATAAAGACTGCATAAATTAAAATATCGCTTTTTATTAACACAAAGTCATTTCTCAAGTTTCATATTATTTCTGTTTTCTGATGTTATTCGTTTCTTAGCCTAAAATAAAAATCAAGTCATCTAACCTCGTTATCCATGACCCTTTCCAATGAGTGCCAAAACGCAACTGAAACCAAACGACAGTTTGGCCCTAAGTAAAGTGACGTCATACGCATGTTTCAATGAATGACGTCACATGACTAAGCAAATCTTCAATTTATCCCACTTTTACACCGAAATCGGTTGATTAAAGCCCCGTTGATTAAATTTCATCTATAATCAACGGCAAGGCTATAATCAATGGCACGAAATGACGTCATCAACTGCCGAACCGGGACTACTTTTTCCCACGCACCTCGTCGCCTGTATTTGCCAAGTGCATCAATAATAAAAACAATCTCAAATGTTTGTCAATCTTAATGACCATAAAACAAATAAAAGTAGCAAAAAACCGTGTTTTTTGTCATTTATTTTTATTAAAACCTCTAGTATTATGTAAATTTAACACTATGTTGCAAATAGGTTCTGTTGTTGTTGCTCCCCTTTGAAGAAGTCAGTTCGAGTTGCTCCCCTTTGACTATAGAACACAATCGTCTGCGAAATCGTAAACCCCTCAAAATGTCTGACCAATTTGACAAAGTCAATTTCTCATTAACTTGGGATGAATTAAATAATGAACATGAGCAACAAGCAACTGAAGTGGAATTAACACTAAGCCAGTTCCAGGAACAATATGGGTTTGATCCATCTATTTTGTTCACAAATGAAATTGAATCGACCATTGAAAATGAAACCAGCCCCAGTAGTAACGCACCATCCAGTAGCAATGTCTTCCCCCCAACTTTAGATCTGCATGAGAATAAAGAGTTCTTAGATGTTAACCTCACTGATGTTGGTGATTTCATTGTCCAAAATGAAAATAAAAAGACTGTATCGAAGACCTTGTCTGACATAAACAAATTTAAAAGGTTTCTTATGTCAAAAGCTGAATCAAAAGAAATCCACCACATAGAACCAACTCTTCTTGATGAGTATTTGGCCACTTTCCTGTTGTCCCTTAAAAAAGCAAATGGCACAGATTTTGAACCAAGCTCCCTCCGTGGCATTATTGCTAGTGTTGACAGGTACCTGAAACGACATCGCTATGGATGTTCAGTCATGACAGGGACTGGAGCCCAATTTGCACTCACAAGGGACACCTACAATGCAAAGAAAAAAAGTCTTAAGAAACAGGTAAAATTGAGATGAACGGTTATAACTAAAAGAAATTTGGCAAAAATAACATATTCAACAGAAAACGTATCATTTATGACAAAATTGGGAAAATATCCCAAGTGTAGTCTGTACGAAACTAATACCCTGTCGACATAAAGTTGCAGTTAATAAATAAAAGTCTGAAAGTCACATTAAAAGTAATACTGTAAGCCTACGAAAGATAGAATACTCAAAAAATAAATTTAAATTAAAAAATATAGTCGAAAAGTTAAATGAAACAGTATAATAAATATAAATCACCAATTTAGGGTATGGGAAACCGTCCTAGGGAGGCCCATCCGCTGAGTGATACCGACATCGATCTTCTCTGGGAGAAGGGGATCCTTGGCACGGAGTCTCCGAAAGCCTTGTTAAATACAGTCTGGTTGAACAACTGCCTTCATTTTGGCTTGCGAGGTACAACGGAGCAATACAATTTGCGGTAAGAAACATTTTTACACACAAACACACAAAATATGTATCAATTTTTCTCAGTATTTTTTCACCCCATTCACTAAGTACATCCGCTTCAACTTAAATGCTGTATTTCATTATTGTTCATATCTGACATTAAATTAAGATTCTTGTATTTTGTTAAATGGGGAGACGTCCGCCTCCGTGTAGACTCGAATGGTGTTGAGTATCTCGAGTTAAACGAGCGGCAAACGAAAACGCGCACAGGAGAGAACATCGCTGACATAAGAAAAGTGTCTCCCAAGATGTTCGGCACTTCTGGACCAAGAAATCCCGTGTTAATTTACAAGCTGTACTCGAATATGCGTCCATCTGATTTTTCTTCAGATCAGCACCCTTTCTACCTGGCAACACGCACAATTGACACTGCATCCCAGTGGTTCTTGCGTCAACAATTGGGTGTCAACAAGCTGGGTCAGATGCTGAAGGCCATGGCAAAAGACGCCGGCTTTCCCGAGCACAAGAGAATAACCAACCACTCAGTTCGCAAATTCCTGGTCCAAAAACTTCGAAATGCAAACATTCCACCCACTGAAATCATGGCCATAACAGGGCACAAAAATGTCCAGTCCATAACCAATTATTCCACCATATCTGTTGAACAGCAGCAAAAGTGTTCCAACATTCTTGCTCAGTCCAGTAAATGTAACATACAAACAGCTTCCTCTTGTTCACCTTCATGCACTGAAACTATGGTCGAAATGCAGCCTACACAACCACTGTCTACCGTTGAACAAGTTGATCTTGATTTTCGTCCCACCCAGTCACTTCACCAGCAAATGTCTTTCTCTCGTTCGAACAACTTTGCCTCACAATTCTTTGGTGCCACTTTCCACATTCAAAATTTTAATGTGAATAATTAGATTAAATCCAAGTTGTTATTGTTATTTCGTCACGAAATAACCACATATTACAACAAAGAAGCAAATGTTTTGCACCTCGTGTTCTAGTTGATAGTTTGAACATCGAAAGTGAATTGTGTGTGGTGTTAGGCTACGTTGTATACAAATGTAGTTCCTTGTATTGAACAACTAAATGTTATATTAATGTTATAAAACTTTTAGATTTGCAATTCAATATGAATAAAATTGTTATTAGTAACGCACGATTCTTTGTCACAGAACGATATTCTGATTATTTTAAATGACAATTTGATCAGCGGTTATTTTTGGAACGCGGAGTAATACACTGATCTTGGTTACACTACAGTCATTATCAAAGTACGACAAACACTCATGAAAACTAATTTTGTTAAAATAAAAAGGTTTACTGAATAAAAAAGTGGGATAAATAGAATAATAGGTTAGTGTTGATTATAGATCAGGTTTATCATGCTCGGCACGAAAACGAAAAAGCACTCGCCAAGGCTCGTGCTTTTTGTTTTCTAAGCCTCGCATGATAAACCTGATCTATAATCAACACTAACCTATTATTCTCTATGAATGACATATGATTTAGCACAATTTCAATGAATGACTTCATATAATAGTAAACATTCAAGATGGCGGAAAAGAAAAAATACCGCGAAATACTTGCGAGTTAAATGTAATTTATGACAAAGGTAATCATTATAATAAGATGAATTAATAAATAATATGCAAAGAACTTATCAATATATCATTATATTGATTATACTAGTATAACATTTAATAATTGTAGAACAAACAATGATTTACTCATGACATTGACAATCGTACTATGTGTACATCGTAACTGACTATTTAAAGGTTATAATAGGCATTGACAGAGGTCATAGCAATATACTTAGAAACTTAGGGACCTATATTCATAAAGCATTTATTAATAGAAATGAGGTAATGTACAGAAATTGACATGGTAAAATTGATGCACAATGTGTTTCGTGTGATACTGTAAATATATGCTTTCTATGTGCTTGAATTGTATATATTTCATGTTTTCTATGTGTTTCTGCTGAAACTGTTAATATGTCTGATGTACTATGTATGTTCCTTGGTATATTACAGAAACCATACGCAAACTATGTTTACATGATTGTTGGTTACTGTTACATGCATTTTGTAATACGGATAATAAATATGATATGAGGCCTTTATGCCGTTTTAATTGTTAAGTCTACCAGACTATGATAGCGTTGCTATTTACAACTGTAATGTATTGTAGTGAAATACGATTACATTATAATATTTACATGCATTTTTCTATTACGATTAATAGATAAGACATGTTGCCTTAATACCCTTTGTATTATTATATTTACCAGGCTATAATAGCGTTGCTCTGTACAACTTTACAGTATTGTAGTGAACTAATCTGAAATTGTTAAAGCAAAATTAATTCTGCTGTTTATGTTAATATCACACCATATAAGCTTTCTATCGTATGAATAGATATGACAAAACATCTATAATGTCTGTCTTACTCGTTAAATCATAATGTAGTTCACGATCTTGCAATTAATGTATTATAACGTGTCATTATAAGTCTAGTTTCCACAATATTTGTCTTACATGTTTCTTTCGGTAAGACAAATATATGAAATGTGGATATAAATTGTTAGGTACAGATGTTAGTGATAGCAGTTGCCTATGATATCAGTCTTACATTTTCGTTTCGGTAAGACATATATATCTATGGCACTCTTAATGTTAATTTCATAGATGATAAAATTCCATGTGTGATAGATATATAACTCATACATGTTAAATAATTAAACTACAATGTATATTATATTTTTGTATTTAAAGGTTTCTTTGCGATTGGTTATTTTACTTGTTTTTCGTAATAGTAAAATTGAACTAAATTTATAAACATATCCGAAGAGACCGATGTAGAGTAACCATTTAATGCAGGATAAAGTGGTGTAATATGGCATAATTATGTAAATGTGTATGGTATATCGTTGTCTGTTAAATCGATGCATATGTTTAGAAAACAGCCCGAAAATGCTTCCTTTAAACAACATACTATCATGCTTATATGATGATATTTGATAGTACGAAACAAATTAGGATAAATGTAAGCTAAATTTTTAAAGCCAATTTCTATGTTTCTACATTGTTAATAGAATATCATCCAGTAATCGGTACAAGGACAAAAATAAATATAGGCAGCTATACTACCCAAAGTAGTTGAGTGAAGAAACCTCTAAGATAAGAACATATTGTATTATAGTTTAAAAAAGATTGGTTAAATGCTTAGAAAACGTTCCAGAATTATCTTGCATGTATGCTTTTTGAAATATTGTTCTCAAAGCGATCTTCTCCAGATGTTGGAAACATACAACTACAACTTTTGTTAAAATTTTGTATTCTAGTCTACACTGTTCGTCAACACTTGTATTGTATATATGTCCTCGTGGGCTTAAATGCCTTATTGGATTGAAATAAACTGTCTGTCTGTCTGTCTGTCTGTCTGTCTGTCTGTCTGTCTGTCTGTCTGTCTGTCTGTCTGTCTGTCTGTCTGTCTGTCTGTCTGTCTGTCTGTCTGTCTGTCTGTCTGTCTGTCTGTCTGTCTGTCTGTCTGTCTGTCTGTCATGATAACAAACCTGTTCCATATTCCCATTCATTATTACCTCATTCCTAAGTTCCGTTCAGGAATTTATCGAAGATTTCGTGGCGATCAGACATCCATATCGTTCGCAAGCATCTTTGAACAAATATCAAAACCCGATAAATTATTACCATGGTAACGGGAAGTGTTGACAGACTTCTTCTAGAGATGCTATTGGTTTTCAGCCTCTGACTATCATATTGTCAACCGGTGTCCACGTGTTAACGGGTGTTGTTAGTACTTCTGCTGATTATTGCGCAAATCATTGATACAGCTTAACACGATGTTGACTTTATAGGAATCAGGTGTTTGATTCAATGTTCCCTGTGTGATATCGCTGGAATTTTTATACGGGTTTTTTATTATATGGCTAGTTTAATTTTTTTTGGTGATGAATATTCAGTAGAATAAAAATTGGAATAGAATACGGTTAGTGGCTAAGCTAGCTTTCTGGATATATTTTTAGTATACGCCCAGGAGCATAGGGACTTCGACAGCAGCTGTGTCAACCATGCAATAAGGTAATTGAGATTGTCGTGTTTATTATTGGTAAAATTATTGTAGAAAAAAACACATTATCATGCTCAGTATAAATAAAACCATTCAAACACGTCATTTTTTGCAAAACTTAACCCATTTATGCCTAGCGTCTACAAAAAAGGCATTTGCAAACAGCGTAGACCCAGATGAGACGCCGCATGATGCGGCGTTTCGTCAGAGTTTGCGCTGTTTGCTTAAAGGAATTTCTGTAAGAAATATTATAAATAAATATAGAAATAAATATACTAGACATTCCTAATTTTAGAAATAAATCGATCCAATTTAGAAGAATGGGCGAGTCAACTAGGCATAAATGGGTTAAAGCAATTGGGTTTTGCTTTTGTTTCCTCTACGACTAATCGTCACCATCGAGCGTAACTGTTGAAAAACGCCGTACACCGCACATAGATATTGCCATGTAAAGGAACCTATGATACGAAAACAGTGCACACAGGGAAATACGAGGATCACGATGAAAACATGGAAATTAGGGTGGGACAATGGGAAATAAGGAGGAGGGGGGGGGGAATACACCGGAACTAGTGAAGTCTGAGGGAATCTTAGTCGAAATGGTTTCGTTGCAAGTATACACGGTCACTACACGTTTCTGGAATGTCATTTTGCACATCAAGTTATATGCTCTGATATTGTAATACTCCCTGTTACTTTTCTCTAATTTTAATAACAACAACAGCAGCAGCAGCAACAACAACAACAACAACAGCAACACAATTACAGCGCAATTAAGACACTAATACATTCACAATTCAAGTAGGTCTGTACTGAAATGCAAGGGGACATTCATTCAAACGTAAGAAAGAGTCACTAAGACATAACTAAGATTGCCAAAGGAGATTTCATCATTAGAGGGAAGAAACTATTTAGTAAACGTCGTTATCCTAGCAACCACCTAGTTACTAATAAAGGCGATATAGAACGCGAAGCGCGACACGTATTATTAATTGTAATAATGAGTCTTGATAAAGGAAGCAGCCGCTTATCAATGAGGAGCACCATCACAGCACCCCAGTCTCATTACTATCAAGTCCTCCTACAGGTTTTTTTAAGAACCACATATAGAAGGCCGCAGGCCTGACCTGTATCTTGCCAGTGGTATGGACCCTTTGTTATAGACCTTTAACCCCCCATCACTATCCAGCGTTTAAACTTCCGGGTTTACATTAAAACCGACTATTAAAAGCTTATTGATTTTATCTTAGTTAGAAGGTGATTTTTCAAGCGGTTCCGTAGTGTAGTGGTTACACGCTCGCTTCACATGTGAGGGGCCTAAAGTTCAAGCCCCAGTAGAATCAAATTATTTTATTTGTGTTCTATGTTAACTTTTTGTTTTGATGTAGACATTTTACTTTAAATAAATATGCTGTTTTATTGTAACCATTTTTTTGTTTTTATCATGCCCATGAAATATATGTGTGAGAGGGTGGGGGGTGTCGTAAACACATTAAAACTTTTACAGTGTTTTCATATCAATGAGTACTCAACCCCTATCGTAAATGAGCAACGTAAGAATAAAGTCAGAATCATCTCCCCTTGAAGTTGAGAAAAATACGAAATTACGCTTACAAGATGAAGCAGATTTTTAAAAACCTACACAGTTCTGTTCCATTAATGAAAACTGCACACGGATGCCAGTAAAAAAAGGAAACCAATGTAAATAAAATGAACTATGAAATATTTGGGGGTTATAACACAAAATCATAGATAATGTTTATTTGGGGTTATAACACAACATCATAGATAATGGTTATTTGGGGGTTATAACACAAAATCATTGATAATGGTTATACCAGTATCTTTTTCTGTTTTGTTTAAAATAATCGGCCAATATATTTATATTTACAGTAGAAAAAAATCGTTCCATGTAACTTCCCTGAATGCCTTTTACACTGAAATTCCCGACGCCATTTGATGCTTTGCATCAATACTTATCTTGTCCACTATTACAATATTAACCAGGGGCGTAGCTAGCATTTTTTTAGCTGTAGGCCCGGATATGATACATACACACGGGGGTCCGTTTGATGTTTTACTGTTTTATCTCAATGTCAGAGGACTATATTTTACTGTATTATCTTTATAACAGAGAACTAAATTTTAAAACAATATGGAACAAAACATTTAAAAGTGTAACACTCCACTTATTCACAAGTCAAACAATAGGAATTCTTTTCAATAATACTGTCTGCATGTCAATAACGGCACCGTAACGTGTTGAGTGTAAAACTTAATTAAAGTCCATCTATTACACTAATTGTTTCTTAACGATAATCGATTACAACTTACTGTAGTGTTAAAAGGGGGACAAGTAGATCTTCATGTAGATCTGTGTAAAATTGTAACAGCAAGTCCCATGAAAAGAAGCGAGTCAGAATCTATGCACATAGAAAGAAGTAGAGTTGATAATTGGAAGATATGTCCTTTGAACACGACCAGAATCCATGGTCTTATTTATGTCAATATGAAATGCAGATTTCTAACACCTCATCCCCTCAGGGTCAACATTTTAATGCGTTTTAAAGATGAAGAATTTTTGTTGGCATAAAAAAAGTTGGCCCGGGCCTGCTGTGCCTAATACCAGCTACGCTCCTGATTACACTATGCATTATAACACTAAAACAGTATTATTCACTGGAACAAATTGATCAGCGATCGGGTTATGATATAAGCGATATATACTTTTGAAGATAAAGAAATCACAGATCCCGTCCTTAAACATACGATAGCCCTGCACTTAATTTACTAGGCAGACGTGTCAGAATATATTAGGTGGCGAAAAGATACGTTTAATTGATGAATAACATACTTTTTTTTTATCCGTAACATCACCATATTGTGTGGTCAGTAGCAAGTGACGACATGCAGAACAATAACTGTTTATGCAGGCGAACATTCGACGACATGTTATCTTCCGAAGGGTCAGATCTATCATTACAAAAGTGTTTGATGTAGATGTTATAAAAAATAAACAAAACGTTATTAAAATAAATACACTTCAGCGATGAAATATTGTGTAGAAAACTGACGAATATCTGACAAACTTGATATAATGTTCTAGGTTGTGTAAACTAAGACTAAGGTCTTACTAGTCAAAAATCAAACATATGTTCTCTTATTGGTAACAAATCAAACATCTGTTCTCCGATTGGTCAGAAATAAAATATTTGTTCTCAAATCGATCAGATATAAAGACATCTGTTCTCCCTTTGTTAGTTCCCATATATTTTTTTCAGTTGACGAGTCACATGTTTATTAGCATCAGTAAAATTAAACAGATTTTATGTAAAGATTGTATGTTCTCAAACATGCATATGAGCCTTTCTCTTTGAAAATGGTGCTAAATGTATGTGCGTTAATTGTCGTCCCAGATTAGCCTGTGAAGTCCGCACAGGCTTATCAGTGACGACATGTTCAGTCTAAACTGGAATTTCCTTAGAAAGGGACTTCATTTAAACAGCAACGATCCATTCACGTACAGTCAGAAAGTGTCGTCCCGGATAAGCCTTTATGGACTGCAGATTATAAAACAAACATTCTTTCTTTAGCAACACACTGTTTCATTTAAGCTACACAGTGTTTCATAAGCTACACAATGTTTCATAAGCAACAAACTGTTTTATAAGCAACACAGTGTTTTATAAGCTACACAATGTTTCATAAGCAACACGATGTTTTATAAGCAACACAATATTTTATAAGCAACACAATGTTTCATTAGCTACACAATTTTTCACACACTGTTTTATAAGCAACACCATGTTTCATAAGCAACAAAATGTTTCATAAGCTAGACAATGTTTCATAAGCTACACAATGTTTCATAAGCAACACAATGTATCATAAACAATATGCTGTCTGATCTAGGTTTAGACCTTTGTTGACCTTTGTTAATGTCAAGGAAAGAGAAATATTGAGCAAATTTTGCAATAATAACCCGAATGATTACATGCAATTTTCGCATTTTGTTAAACATACGTAAACAGAGCGGTTTAGAAAGCATTATGTTTTCTCATAAATAGGTATCAAATAGTCAAGTCAAATAATATCGTGTGTGTATAGTAAAGCGTAAATGCTTAACTTTTGGAAATCCCCACATTTTTGTGCAGACATTCTGATACGTCACATACGACACACAGCCAACATGTTTGATACTGAGACGAAAAGATTAAACTTAGCGGTATCGGCGTTGAGCCAAGAATTACGTGTTCGCAATTAATATGACTATTAGTAATTATGTGCTTGTTCCATATACAGCATTACTGTGATATAAAAAACACAATAAACTTTCTCGTGATTGATTTTAGCATTGAAACACTTTAAAGATTATATTAACAAATGTTACTTGAACTTCAATGGAGTGATACATGTACACTAACTTCAAATGCAGAAAAGCGCAGCATTTCAGATAGCTAAAGAAACTTCAGCGTACAGTTTATATAGTATTGACAGACCTGTACGCTGAAGCTAACCCCGTATCGAAAGTCAACCAGAGTCGTAACATATTTATGTCACGCTATAAATCAAAGAAAGCTCATTTTCTTGGATACATTTCTACATATATTAGTGAATGAATATAAATTACTGCATCGAGGAATGTTTTAAGGTTCAGATGTTTCAAATGCATCTTACATTAGATGAAAATAACTCTCATCAGTCTGAAATTCACAATTTTGACGCCATTGTTGCTTTGTCACGTGACGAGTTTTCATTTGGATACTTTCGGATAAACCGTGACATTTTATGCTGAAATTGTAAACATTACTTTCGTTTTCTGAAATCTATTATTTGTGATTAACAACTTACGTCTGGTGGATTATAAGACTGATTTCATTGTGAATCAGGTAGTTTTATATAATATTTACTTTGACTTTGTATTGACACTACAATTTGTTTACAAAATAAGCCAGAATAATTAAAATACCGGGAAATGTCATTCTGAATTTGAAAACACTTGAGCACATGGTTTGTTACTAAAAATAGAAATAACGTCATATGACCGTGAAATCTCGGGAGATTCGCATTTCAAGAAAGTCTGTCACATCGCTGTTTTTCTCGATATGTATGAGCAGAATAGATACATTTTAAATGTTTAAGATAGTTTTTTGTGAAAGAGTATATCAGTTAAATGTGAAAAATGTCAATCTTTACAATCAAGTGGTTGATTTAGGCCAACAACTGCATTTAAAAGCTGTTTTGGACCGGTCTTTGTTAACTGTCAACTTTTCGGGAATTTCTGGTTGACTTTCCTAATGGGGTTGGTCCATAACTATAAAGTCGCGCCAGTCAAAAATCATAAAAAGCGACATTTAAAGTTATGGAAGCCAGAACTACATTTCAGATTGACTGATAGGAACAAAACAGAACAGATAGTTTATTAAGACTTATACATAAGTACGTCGTCTTTAATGCAAACACTTATAAATAAAGTAATGTCACGTGTCAGTATACTATAATAGGTAACAAAATCAATATTATTATGTATATATGTTAGTAGTTAAAATGCAATTTCAGCACTAAATTCAATGAACTCTAACCATAATAGGTCAGTACGTACTTTCTTTTAATTCGGCGATTGGGAGCTAAAATCGCCTATCGACACACAGAAGCGTTTGCTGACAGCACAGTCTGGCACAGTCTGCACATTGAAAGAAAACCTACTGGAAAAGTAAATAATGCAATGTTGAGAGTAAAATAGTATCATTATACATGCCCATAAGTGTATAGTTCGTTTTACATGTGTGCATGTATCCGACAAATATTTCCTTTAAACTTTAACAGAAACGGTCTTCATAATTTAAAGTACAAGTAGATATAAGTGAAATAACGTTTAAGTACAAGTAGATATAAGTGAAATAACGTTTAAGTACAAGTAAATATAAGTGAAATAACGTTTAAGTACAAGTAGATATAAGTGAAATAACGTTTAAGTACAAGTAGATATAAGTGAAATAACGTTGAAGTACAAGTAGATATAAGTGAAATAACGTTTAAGTACAAGTAGATATAAGTGAAATAACGTTGAAGTACAAGTAGATATAAGTGAAATAACGTTTAAGTACAAGTAGATAGTGAAATAACGTTTAAGTACAAGTAGATATAAGTGAAATAACGTTTCAAGGACTATAGGTTTTCATAGTATTAACTGTATTAAAATGGGTATATATGCAGTAATTTAATTTCTATAATTTTACCATGGCGGACAAATATACACAAGCTGTATACAATAAGTCGTTTCCATCTCTTAACCCATTTATGCCTAGCATATAGAAAAATAGGCATTGGCATGATGCGGCGTTTCATAATATTTGCACTTCATTAACCCATATATGCCTAGTGGACTCTCCCATCCTTCTAAATTGGATCAATTTATTTAAAAAATTAGGGATGTCTAGTATACTTATTTCTATATTTAGAATATTTCTTACAGAAATTCCTTTAAGCAAACAGCGCACCACCTGATGAGACGCCGCATGATGCGGCGTTTCATCTGGGTCTACGCTGTTTACAAAGGCCTTTTTTCTAGATGCTAGGCATAAATGGGTTAAGCAAAACTGTCTATTCAGATTTTGCTATACTATCTGGTCATTTCCGCCTAAATTACTGACACGTATTTTTCAAGTGTTGATTTGATCCGTCTTTGCTAATTTTTTTGCTATTTCAAGTGCTCACCATCTTCGTTTACATTTCAAGACGTGAGCTGAAATGTCAGTGGCCTGAAAAGGACACATTCTTTGATAATATGAAATCAGTCAGTAGATGTTCACAATTTTGTGAATGTCAATTATTTTTGTTTTGTTCTTGTAACAGTTTATAGGTGCTTATCGCTACATAGAGAATCATAGGTTATTTACCTACCGTTGTATAATATATCAGATGAGGCATATAATAAAATAACGAAAAGGCTTGCAGAGCTTGATATAGTAAACAACGATAGGGCAACATTCTTTTTCTGTTAAGTATACCTCCAGGTCGAATGTGTAAAGAAATAATGCGACATAATCTCTGCGATCCCTTATTTTCAGCGGTAGTGAATATGTTGTATTACATTTGACGCAATAATCATGACATCATGAGATGTTGTTTTGCTGTTTTTGTTGCTTTAAAATATAATATATTGGTATCAAATATTTTCTTTTGTATAATCAGATACTTTTTGTGTCAAAAATGACGACTATATCGTTGATTCCGAGTAATGTGACCTACCTCAAAACGTTAACTGATCTAAACCCTGTTGACGTGATATACGCAATCAGGCATCTGTATATCAACAATTCTATTTCAAGGAAAAGGACAAAAAACTAAAAAATGCAAAACCGACTTTACCTTAAACAGATACGGTATTCATTATCCAGGCCTTGCAACTAGTAATGAAATTGTAGCGCGGATTGACGTAGCTTATTAATAGCACTGACAAAGGGTTTTCGTTTTTGAACTAAAAGAACATTTTAATATTCATGGCAGAAAGATATACATTACAGAAATACTAACATATTTATATGAAACTCATTTACCCTGCATTTCGAAACGCATTTTAAGCGTTTCACTCTTCTTTTCATTTATGTGTTAACTTTAAATGCAGAAAATATTGAAAAGAGCGTGCATTTTGAGAAAATGTGATATGCTTTTAATGTATGTTTTTTTTTCTAAAAGCTTAACATCCTTTTCAATTGAGTTATCGGTTATCATGTGATAACTTGTGTGCAAGGTATGGTCTACATGTTATCGGTTATCATGTGATAACTTGTGTGCAAGGTATGGTGTATGTTATCGGTTATCATGTGATAACTTGTGTGCAAGGTATGGTCTGTATTAACTTTTGTTGCAAACCTATTTGCTATTATTGGCGACAGTTGTGTATATATGCTAATTGTGGACAAAAAACGACATATTTTTATTTGTATTTGGCACCTTGTAAGGTTGGCGCTTTCGTAAAACATAATATATAAATAATGATGGCCAAACTTGTCTTGTTCAAACTATATGTTTTATATGCACATGGTTTCATACTGCTATAGTTTTTTCATTTTGACCCCAGAAACGTTTACTTTATGGTATAACATAGACATCACGTTTTAGAGATAAAAAAAATAGTTGTATAATAATGGATTCTTGACAACCTTTACATCAACGTCTCCATTTATCAGAAACAATCATTCACAATCACGACAACACAACCTTTCAACACTCATGAACTCGATTGGTCTTGGCATGGTGAATTGTATTACTTCATTAGACACTAGTTTTCTGAATGGAGTTTGTTATTCTCGCAAGAAACGTGAAATAAAGATAAATAAAGTCTTACACGTCTTTATACAATTTCTATCAGGGATGAAGAGGCGTAGCTAGACCACTTATAGTCGCAGACCCGGTCAAAAGAGAAGAAACGAAGTTTGATGTTTAACGCAGTCAACGCCCAATTCAACAATATACAATCACATGCAATTCAGCTATTGGTTAAGCAGATATTATGTATAAAACCGATGTTTATTAAACATTCCATGCCATCACAACTGTTGCATTTTTATGTCCCTCAGTCTATACTGAGGGACATATTGTTTTTGCCCTGTCTTTTTTTTGATTCGTTTGTTGGTTTGTTTGCGTCAAACTTCAACATTTGCCATAGCTTTTGCAATATTGAACTGAAGATAGCAAGTTCATATTTGGCATGCATGTGTATCTCATGGAGCTGCACATTTTGAATGATGAAAGATCAAGGTCAATGTCATCCTTCAAGGTCAAAGGTTGGGATCATTGATAGCCTTAAGGTAGCGCACCCGTAATGGGCACCTTTCCAAATATAATCTAATGTATTATTTTCATAATCAGCATCATTTCACTGAATTACATGCACATTTTTAGGTAGGCCTTCCATGCTTTAACAAAACTTATTGTTTTCAAAACCACCCCACGCTCGGCCTTTGTCCAGTTTATTTGCACACCTGGAGTATATAAAAGTTCCATAATTCGTCCAGATTTCCAAATATGGGCATGCAGTTGGTGTGTTTAGATGGAGTAAAGGTTTTGAAAGTTTTAACAAGGTGAAATAAGTATTCTTTTACAGACATTTATTTTTTAATAACTTGTTATGAAATGTAAGTGGTTTCAGACAAGTAGAAATTGAGTTGGTAAAAAACAAAGTGTCATAAAATTCAAAATAGTATCATTCAATTAATATTTTTATAGATACACTATATTCAGCAAAAATACTAATAAATAGACAGATTTACCGTTTACTTTTTTAAATGAACATAAAAATGCAACATGCATGATTCGTATTTTCAGCAGTTATTACCCAATTAAGCAATTACGTTGTTTAAATTTTAAAAATTGAAGAATGTGCATAAAAATTGCAACATATTTAATATAAACATAGCTTATATGCTATATTAAATCAAATTACGTTAGAGAAGAAATAAAACACGTCGCAAAAAGTATGCGTTGTCTGCAGGATTCGAACCTGCTCGGGAATATTCCAAAAGGCTATCGCCTTAATCACTCGACCAAGACAACTTCACAGTTGTGTCTGCTTAAATTAGATATCCATAAGTAAACTGAAAAAAAGGCTCTTCGATCTTCGAAGAAATCGCTGATAAAATCAATACGGGTGCGCTACCTTAAGTTCTTATAAATGTATATATATATACACCCGAAGAGCTTTTGCATTTTACTGCAGTAGCAGACATTTGCCTTGATAAGTACATGCATTTTATATAATATTCGCACCCATACTGTCTCTTCCTGTCTTTATGAAGGAGATCAATGTCTCGTTCTTAGAAACTGCCTTAATTAACCCATTTATGCCTAGTGGACTCTCTCATCCTTCTAAATTGTATCAATTTATTTCCAAAATTAGTGATGTCTAGTATGTTTATATATTTAGAACATTCTTATAAAAATTCCTTTAAGCAAACAGCGCAGACCCTGATGAGATGCCGCATCATGCGGCGTCTCATCTGGATCTACGCTGTTTACCAAGGCTTTTTTCTAGACGCTAGGCATAAATGGGTTAACAATTGAAAAACTATATAGTGATTATTAGCGTACCACACGGTCATGATGGAATAAGGCATTGTGACAGAAAACGGATTGCCGTTTCCGACGACGCGCGCACACAATAAACACAGGCGAATTATCAGCTTATTTGCTAAATCAAAGTTTGTTTTAAGCTAAATGTACTTCTGTTTGCAATAAGAATTAAATTTGCTTTATGTAAACTCACCTTATTAAACCCACTAATTTCGCGAACATAAGCATGCGCGTTTCGAATATTTATATTACATGTTACAAAAAAGATACTGAAACTTGAGAAAGGATAGTGGCGGGGGAACAATTGAACAAATTGTACGAAAACACTATGCAAGCTTCTACATCTTGCTTGTGGTCTTAACACATTTGTTGTTATAAAGCAAAATTCGAGTGTTCTTAGCCAGCGTTGGTGCGTTGATATCGTTTCCGGATATGTAAACAATGCCACTGAAATGAAAAAGATGGACAATAAATAGGTCCTGTCCACATTCTTCTAGCTCCAATATTAAATATCATTCAATGGCATATACGTCGATTGAGTGTGATTTTACGATCGAAATTATGTCCACGCCACAAAACCACTTTAAATGAATTTCGCACACACATCCAACATTGTGAAACTGTTTGGATTATCAAGAAGACCCATATGTTTTACGTAATCTGTTTCATAAGCAAAATCGTGTTTTAAGTTATTTCAAAATTTTGACCAGTGTGTACTTTACTTTAGAAATCATTTTGGAGACTTCATTATGGAAAAGTTGCCATCTGCTTATGTATGTCGATACCACGAGTTCAAAAGGCATATTTGATGCATTTGCAGACTAAACCAGCATTTTAGGCCGTGAGCGGCATCTTTCGTAGTTACTGCAATTTGCCACTAAAACAAGTTTAAGACGATTTGTGTACATTTTCTTAGCATACGATGCTAAATTACACTTTCATCAATTGCGTGTTCTGCAAATACTGACTATTTACATACCTTCTTAATGATGTTTTCTAATTCTTTTGATTTTAGATGATCTCTTGTATTTCTTAAAATCGTTCGACATTTGATCCACTTAGCCAGTCTGAGAGTGTCTCGGCATAGTCGTCGCCATCTTTATTGTCACGTGATTTCCCCCTCTGTAAGTCTTCGATTTGTATCGCAAAGTATTTAACTTTTTTTTTTACTTTTGAAACACAGTTAAGCCCCAGGCCTTAAATATATTTATGTTGCTATGTCAGTGGGTGAATGTAGCAGGGTTTAAATGTAAAACAAATCGTAGACGTCGTATAGTGGACTTGATGATTTATTACGCCGCCAATCCAATCAGCGAAGCGCCTGAAGTCTGTAATCACAGCGCGCGGAACAAACACGACAATAAAGAACGAAGGATAGAGGCGATTAAAGACATATTACAATTTGAAAAATAAGGATGACATTGAATTCTGAGCATAAGAACTGGTACATATGCTACTAAAGGGTGTTATATTCTGCATACCAGGTGTACTGACAAATTCCCTTTTCCACAAAAATCCAATTACCACGTTATAATTTATTTCCACTTTAACTTGATTATTTTCTATAAAGGGCATTGGTTTTTAAATATTATTTGTGAATCATCTTTATATTTAACATTACATGCGTAGGTCAGGAATTCTTAAAAATAGATTTTACATAAAAGTTTCTAAACTGTTGTTATATTGACCTTATGAAATGTTATGATTCAATATATCGAAACGGACTATGGTACAAGCTTATTAAGAGCGGAATAAACGGTAGATTGTTAAAAATTATTCGGTCTATGTATGATGAAGTGAAATAATGTGTTAGACATATGGGGACTTTGTCGGATTTCTTTAATTGCGAGGTTGAATTATTGCAAGGGGAGACAATCTCACCTATACTATTTTCTCTTTTCGCTAACGACATTGAACTCTATTTGAGTAATAACAATAAAAACATGATCACGTTAGACCAGCTATCTATTTATTTGTTATTGTTTGCAGATGATGCTGTAATTTTTTCCGAAACACAAAAAGGATTGCAAAAATCTATACGAATAATGTGAACGATGGAAGTTGAAAGTCAATGTAGAAAAAACAAAAGTGATCATATATAAAAAGGGAGGAAATAATTCAATGAATGAGCCAATTTTTTATAACTATCAGCAAATAGAAATGGTTCAATCATTGAATTATCTCGGCATTGTACTATCAAGTGGTGGGTCATTTATAAAAACTACTCAAACTTTATCCGATAAAGGCTTAAAGGCTATGGGGTCGCTTGGACAATTGGATTACCTAAGTACGGGACTTGCTACAAAACACTGGTTTTGCAGATGTTTGGATGTATCCAGAATCAGTAAATGCAAGTGTATTTATTCCGATATTTAAAAATAGACTTATTGATATTTACATAGGTTTGTGCTAAATGATTTAAATGTTTAAAAGTTCATTAACTCTATACAAAGAATTGAAACATTGATTTGAACTATCTGATTACCTTAACATAATCCAAAACTTTAATTTAAGAAAATACATATCAAAATTAAGACTTTCGCCCCACATGTTAAAAACTGAATCTGGCAGACTTATAAATATTCCTAAAAACGAACGTAAATGTATTATATGTAACTCAGGTGATATTGGAGACGAATACCATTTTGTAAATGTCCTCTTTATACCGATATAAGAAAAATGTATATTGGCAAATTCTATTATAACCAACCTAGTATGCATAAATTTATTCTTTTGTTAACAAACACAAAAACAAAGTCCTAAATAAACTCGCAATAAATTGTAAAAATGCTTTTAAAATGAGAACTGATAAATTGAATGCAAACGGTGAGTGATATAATGGCCGAAGTGCATTTTTAACACCTTTTTATGTACTATTTTGGTCACTTTCGCATTACTATGCATGTGCTTATTGCTTATATATTGTCAGTTATATATATGTTACGATGAACTGGAAATGTTCAAGTTATATGAATAAACTTTTGTTCTGTTCCTTTCTGTTCATATAAGTTCTTATACATTGAGAGTCAATGTGTAACCAGATGGTGTGCCATACATGTAAAAGTCATACACTGTTAATCTTCATGTAGAAAAAGGTAGATTATTGTGAAATACATTTAACCGCTAGGCCACTCCAAATTGATGTGTTGGTGTTCGGGTTTGTTTTTTTGAGAAAAAAGTTGAAGAGGCGAGCGAATTTTTTTTTTTGAAAACAGGAAAATTCTCGAGTGAACGAAGTGCGAAGAATAAAAAAATCAGATTTCGATAGAAAAATATTGCATTATCCTGAGAATAATATTTAAGATTATATAATTTTCCTATGATCAGATTTTCTAATATTCCTACTATCAGATGATAGAACATGTCTTATATCTGATAATAGAATATTCCTAACATCAGATTTAAGAATATCCCTTATATCTGAATAAATCCTTCTGCTAGAATGAGATTTTCTAATATCCATAGAATGAGAATATTCATATATAGAATGAGAATAACCATTATATCTATGTATCACACACATTATGGACGTTGGAGTGGTTAATAGGCTGCAATGATCCGTATATTATCTCTATCTCAAATGATATGGTATTTTCTTAGCGTATTTTCCGATCATTTACGCGAATACAAGTGAAGCTTTTAGTTGCAATAATCCAACTCCCAGCTATTGACCCTCTGGGTCCTGGAGATGTACGTATGTACTCATAAAAGCTCAGAGCATTCAAGAAGAACTAGTGAAGCTTTTACACGATAATTTCTATAAAACCCGAAAGCGCACTTGTATGAAGTACACTTTTCCACAATGTGTTTCATATAAACTTAACGCACGTCCCGTCTTTCATTCACCATTTAATTCAGTATAAATGCGCTTGCGGCAAAAATGATTCGTTTGCATTGGTTGGCCTATGTATCACATGGTACTTTACACTGACGCAACAATCGTGATACATCGGCTATCTCGGATTCCTCCGTAAGATAGGCCTCGTGGCTAACGGTCGCCATATTGCCTTGTATTACTACTTTACTACCCAAAAGGTTGTCAGTCTATTGTTATGAGGCTGTATACATGCGCGTTGAACTAGCGCCAAACTTTTTACCGAAACTTTGATATTAAGAGCACTATTAACGTTCATTTGTGTTGCATTTTGACCTATTATCCAAGTGATTTACTTTTCCATAATTATTTAATCACCCTATCATCCAATTTTTAAGATGAAATTACGGTGTTTACAAAACCAACCAAACCGAAAGTGAAACTAGATGCATTACGTTTCGCGATGTAAACATTAAATATTTGTTCAGTTTGAGGAAGCGAATCGATAATAGACGTTGGAATATGTATGCAATACAGACTATCATTGCCGATTGTAGTACTGGCTAAAAAATACCTTTTATGACAGGTCATGTATAGAACGTTAATCAAATAGTGACCATAAATCACTACAAATGTCTGGGTTGTTCATTAACCCATTTATGCCCAGTGGACTCTCCCATCCTTCTAAATTGGATCAATTTATTTCCAAAAGTAGGGGTGTCTGGTATATTTATTTCAATATTTAGAATATTTCTTACAGAAATTTCTTTAAGCAAACAGCGCAGACCCAGATGAGACGCCGCATTATGCGGCGTCTCATCTGGGTCTACGCTGTTGGCAATGTCCTTTTTTTCAGGACGCTAGGCATGAATGGGTTAATATAATTAATGCACGTTTCTGATCTAATTGCCTGTATCTAGTTGTAATTACCATGATATTGATAAAATTAAAACGTTTTTTTTCATAAATTAACATTACATGTTTTATTTTTATCATTTAGGGAATATATAATTGTATCATTATCATCATTAAATATTCTGAAAATGATCTAAATTATCATGATTACTTTAAAGTAGAATTTTTAAATTTTACTCATTATTTTAAATGAATTTGCACATTTGCTTGATTCAAAATAAAATGTATTAATAAGGGTTTCAGTTGTTAGTTTTAACCCTTTTTTAGTTCGATTAAATTTAAAGTACTAACTACGTACATGTATGTGAAATGCTCTTGAGTTCGTTTCCTGGGCTTAGAACCAGTACTTGGGTGTCTCTTGGAGATTTCTTAAGAATGCTCCCACACTGGGGATCAAACCAGTGACCTCCAGATCATTAGGTGGACACCACATCCATTACACATCAGCGACCTTTAATTAGAAAATTACTTGAGTATTGCAGCATTATATAATGTAATGTTGCTACATATTTTTGGAAAATGATTAATGTGCAGTACTAAATAAATCTAAATGCATACAATTTTAATTGTGTATATTGTGTGATTATTAGTTACAAATTCCCTTTTTACAGGTTTACTGGATTATGAAAGACTGATAAACATAAAATTGACAACTCAACTCCCCAACGATACTTTGTGTGGCTCATTCTCAGAACAAACCCATAGTCAGTGAGAAAACTACAGTGTAAAAAGACCACTTGATTGTGACAATTATGGCTGACCAAGCAAATGTTATCATTTAAAATAAAGAAAACTTCCAGTTCAATATACATTTTATACCAATTATGACATTGGCCAACACAGAAAATAATTATAAGGTTGATTTTCCCAAAATTGACTGTTACAATTGGATATTGTTTTAAGCTTCACTCTACTTTGTCTGAAAATAAAAGTCCTAAATGATGTAATAGAAACATACATATTTAATTTTTAGTTTTACAAGGATATATATATATACATACATATATTATAATATCTTTTATCGATGGTCAATCAATTTAAGTTTAACTAATATATACATACACATATTATACATGTGTATGCTTTGATTTTTTTCTATTAAAGCCAAATTAATATCCCATTAGATAGATAGATAATATCACAGCAGTATTCCTATTTTGTCTGCAAGTACTGCAGAAATCATGGATTATTATTTTACTGAGTCAGCCTTAATCTTTATATTATAATTGTTAAAACAGATTAAGATGTGAATTATACAATTGAGGATGCATCAAGATTAAAAAATGGTACATGTATAAATTAATAAAGAATCAATAACAATCAGAAACTGTGCATTTTTTTCAGTATTGTGTGAAAGGATTTGAAGTAATGATGTGTTTTTGAAATATGATTTATGTGAATTTGAATAAATATATAAAATTTAGTGATTTTCTCAGACAAAAACTGTTAATTACATACTAAAGTATTCAAAATGTATTATTGTAATATTCATTCGAATTTTTTAGTACAAAAAGCACTTTTCCCTGGCATTTGTATTTATAGTAATTGCATATTTTATAATTCTGACAGCATTTATAAACTGTGTTCATGCAAGCATGAACACGGTTTCATTTTTTGAGTATTTAAACAAGAGGGCCATGATGGCCCTGTATCACTCCACTGCTGAAAAAAAGGCTGAAACAAATTTCTCTGCATGTGCAAATACTTAAATATAGGCCCTATTTAAGCACATGTACACTTTTGTGACCTTCTGAGCTGGGTCAAATTTAACCCCAGGGGCATAATTTGAGAAAACTTTGTAGAGGACTACTATATCTCACTACATACAAAATGTGGTAGCCCTAGGTCCTAGAGTTTAGGACAAGAATATTTTTTAAAGTTTTCACAAAATAAGCAAGATATAAGCGTATATAATGTTCAATTTTGTGACATGCGGGTCAGGATCAAATTTGACCCAAAGGACATAATTTGAACAAACTTGGTAGAGGACTATAAGATGTTACTGCATACCAAATTTGGTAGCCATAGTCCAAATGGTTTTCGACAAGAAGATTTTTAAAGATTTCACATTAGGCGCTTTCAAAGCGTTTATTCAATTTTGTGACCCCCCGGGGCAGGGTCAAAGTTGACCCCAGAGGCATTATTTGAACAAATTTGGTAGAGGTTTATTAGATGTCACTACATACCAAATTTGGTAGCCCTAGGCCCAATGGTTATGGACAACAAGATTTTTAAAGTTTTCACAAAATAGGCCCCATATAAGCGTATGTTCAGTTTTGTGACCCCGGGCAGGGTCAAATTTGACCCAAGGGGCATAATTTGAACAAACTTGGTGGAGAACTATAACATGTCACTACATACCAAATTTGGTAGCCCTATGCCTTATGGTTAAGGACAAGAAGAGTTTTAAAATTTTCACAAAATAGGCACTATAAAAGCATATAATTGATTTTGTGGCCCCCAGGGCAGGGTCAAATTTGACCCCTGGGGCATAATTTGAACAAACTAAGTAGAGGACTATACAATGTCACTACATACCAAATTGTGTAGCCCTAGGCCTAATGGTTATGGACAAGATTTTTTTTTAAGTTATCACAAAATAGGCATTATATAAGCATATGTTCAATTTTGTGACCCCCGGGGCAGGGTCAAATTTGACCCTAGGGATTAAATTTGAACAAATTTGGTAGAGGACTATTAGATGTCACTTTATACCAAATTTGATAGCCCTAGGCCGGATTGTTATTGACAAGAAATTTTTTGAAGTTTTCACAAAATAGGCCTTATATAAGCATATGTTCAATTTTGTGACCCTCGGGGCAGGGTCAAACTTGACCCCAGGGGCATAATTTGAACAAATTTGGTAGAGGACTATAAGATGCCACTACATACCAAATTTGGTAGCCCTAGGCCCAATGGTTATGGACGAGTAGATTTGTAAAGTTTTCACAAAATATACCCTATATAAGCATATGTTCAATTTTGTGACCCCCGGGGCAGGGTCAAATTTGACCCCAGGGGTATAATATGAACAAATTGGTAGAGGACTATTAGATGTCTCTACATACCAAATTTGATAGCCCTAGGCCCAATGGTTATGGACGGGAGATTTTGAAAGTTTTCACAAAATAGGCCTTATTTAAGCAAATTTTCAATTTTGTGACCCCCAGGGCAGAGTCAAATTTGACCCCAGGGGCATAATTTGAACAAATTTGAAAGAGGTACACCCCAGGAACATTCATAAGAAATTTCATCAGAATTGGACCAGTAGTTTAGGAGAAGATGTTTAAAGGAAAAGTTTATGCATGGATGCACGATGGACACAGGACCTTTGGCCAGTTGAGCTAAAAATCAAATTAAACATTTAGTTTTGATTTAAAATCAGTTTTTATATGCAAGTGTCTATTTCACTTATAAATTAAAACAGCATATTTTTCATTATTGAAAAGATTATTCCAAGCTTGATGTCATATTTCAACTTTGCATAGTGTAGTTAATTGAACATTGTATTGAACTGTATGGGCAGCTATATTTTTTAATTTATGTACGTTGTATTATACAAAATGCATTATTTCTACCACAAGTAGACCATATAAGGCCTACTGCTACTAAATAGGCACTGGTATGAATTTGACACTGTTTTTGATGCTCATACAAAACTTTAATTATTACTACACTTTAGTATATTACATATTTTCAAGTTTTTGTTCAACATTTTTTGCAAAAGAAAAGAGTGTCTTAATGCATTTGAAAATATACTTAAAACAAACTAAAAATGCATTTTAACATACCTTTTTCCTGGTAACGTGTATTTGGGATGATAAAAAATACACTTGAAGAGTATTAATGCTGGAAAAATGCAGAAAAAAATACATTTGTTTCTGTTAGAAGTGTGTCTTGTCTGCATTTTTAAGTGTATTAAATGCACATCAAATGCAGATAAATACAATGCCAATACTGTTACATGTATTGTAATGGACATAAAATGCACTTGTTCTTGTAATTAAATGCTTTAGTGAATTGAAATAACCTTTTATAACGTTTTAACAATTAATAATACCTTTTTATATAAATTTTCTTTTAAAATGTGACACTTAAATGATTTTTGCACCACTAGTAAGAGATATAATTTGTGCTCATAATGCTTTATCATTACACTACATAATATCATTTGTTGTATGAAAATTACCCGTAAAATTCATGTGAAAGCTCAAGAGATCAATAGCAGCGTGCTATACCCTGCTCCTTTTTACATGACTTGATGGTATTTAGTCCCCAATTCTACATGGCTAAGGGAAAATTAATGTGCAGATTTGACAAATAAGTCTTAACTGGGATCCAATAGGCAGACTTTCATATTACTTGTATTTAATTTAAATCATGATCTGAATTGCTCTTTGGCAAATCTTTGTTGGTCACAGTATTCAACTGAATTTTGTTCACTTTGTAGTGATTATATTTTCTATATTTATCAGACAACATCTTTCTTCAAAAGTTTAACATGATTGCTTGGTTAATTTAGAAACAAGATCAATGCATCATAACATAAAATGAAAAAATGTGTAATAGTAAAAATGGCAGCAAAAAAGCACTAGATTATCTGCCTTAAATCTGAGACGATATGTTGATGTATTGGAATTTCTCATAAATAATGTGCTCCATAGTTGTATAATTGTTTAGTCGCATGCATGAGTGGTGTCAACGTCACAATACTAATTAAAGCCTATAATTTACTAAAACAATTTGAAGTTTGATGTGAGTTTTTTTCAAGATCTGTTATATATAATTATATATACATGTATATATATATTGTTGAAAAGTTAACATGCAATAAGTTTACTGTAATTAAGTGACAAATAGTTTTACTGATTTGGTTGGAGGCATATATGCAGATATATCATGGTTTGTGCAGAGGACAGTAGCAAAAACAAGAGCTGTCTCCGTAGGATGACATACGCCCCCGATAAACGCTTTAATAGAAGTTATGAGCATTTTTCAAAACCTAAAAGCCGACCCTAAGTTCAAGGTCAAAGGGGTCAAAATTTGTGTGTGTATGGGAAGGCCTTGTCCATATACACATGCATACCAAATATGAATGTTACATCTGAAGCGACATAGAAGTTATGAACATTTTTTCGAAACCTAAATGCAAAGTGTGATGGATAGACAGACGGACAGTGCGATCACTATATGCCCTCCTTTTGGGGCATAAAAATGTTTTTCACATTGTTTTGGTAAATGAGTAATGTAGTTAAAAGAACAGAATCATCAATTATAAAGTTATTGATTATAAAGTGTTGCTGGCATATTTGATGCATTCATCTAGCTATAAGAAGGTCCCTGTTTTATCCCCACTGGCACCGAGTGAGGGTTCTCAAAATCTTTAAACAATATGAATAACTACATATAGGGTCGAGAGCCTTGTTGATATGGGGGCTAAACACCTGAAATCAAAGCGACCCAGGTTAAAGGCCGAGGCCAAATAAATAAACCAGAGGCCGCATGAGCCTGCTATACTCTGAACAAGTATTGTTTCTTCTCAGAAAACTGGCTTAAGAGTCTTACTAAGCTTTAGACTTTGAGTTTCGGTGCAATCAATCTAAAATAAATTGGTCAAATTAAATAATAATTTGTAAAAAATAAACATTCTGCACAAATTCAATTATTTACTTTACCTGTGTGCATGAATCATTTCAGTCTTGATGGTTAGTGAACTATGTCAAAAGCACCATATCTATGAAACACTTGTTTTTTGAATAGTGCAATGTTCCACAGAAATGATGCTGATGATTATTCTACACGATGATGAATTATTACTATTAGATATATTTCTAAATTCCATTTCCACCAACAATTCGGTTATTCCACTACCAGTTCACATGCTTCATACACAGTTGAAAATAACACTATTTCACTCAACAACCGTGACACATGTACTCAATTTTTCAACTTTTCGCAATTAAAATTGTCTTTTACTGTTATTGTTGTTGTTGTACTTTTGAAAGTAGTTCGAAAGATGGCGACCATTAACCCAGAGATTGATTTATGAAATAAATCGTCTGCTGATCCAGAGTGCTGACGCAAATGAACATTTCATTTATTGCTCCATCTATCTTCTACTGTCTAGGACCGCATTCGATCAGTGGAGTTATGTCCCATTGATCAACGATAATAGGACTCCGGGGATAAACCGATTTTCTAATGAATTTGTTGGTCAAAAATTGAGTCTGGTACCGCGCTCTCGCAGAAATAAGATGAGAAAATACAAATTAATTGAGCCTTGCTCTGTGAAAACCGGGCATTCAAACGCACATTCTCGGCCCTTTCCGTAAAACATCGGATAAGTACGATTAATGATAATCTGCGAGGGGTACCGAAAATCGGGCTACATGCATGTGCAGTCCGCACAGTCTAATAAGGAACGACACGTTTTCTATAAACTGGAATTTTCATTTTAATTAAGTCTCTTCCAATCGAAAAATGTATTTGAGGCGGAAAGTGTCGTCACTGATTAGCCTGATATTTGAGGCGGAAAGTGTCGTCACTGATTAGCCTGATATTTGAGGCGGAAAGTGTCGTCACTGATTAGCCTGATATTTGAGGCGGAAAGTGTCGTCACTGATTAGCCTGATATTTGAGGCGGAAAGTGTCGTCACTGATTAGCCTGATATTTGAGGCGGAAAGTGTCGTCACTGATAAGCCTGATATTTGAGGCGGAAAGTGTCGTCACTGATTAGCCTGATATTTGAGGCGGAAAGTGTCGTCACTGATTAGCCTGATATTTGATGCGGAAAGTGTCGTCACTGATTAGCCTGATATTTGAGGCGGAAAGTGTCGTCACTGATTAGCCTGATATTTGAGGCGGAAAGTGTCGTCACTGATTAGCCTGATTTTTGAGGCGGAAAGTGTCGTCACTGATTAGCCTGATATTTGAGGCGGAAAGTGTCGTCACTGATTAGCCTGATATTTGAGGCGGAAAGTGTCGTCACTGATTAGCCTGATATTTGAGGCGGAAAGTGTCGTCACTGATTAGCCTGATATTTGAGGCGGAAAGTGTCGTCACTGATTAGCCTGATATTTGAGGCGGAAAGTGTCGTCACTGATTAGCCTGATATTTGAGGCGGAAAGTGTCGTCACTGATTAGCCTGATATTTGAGGCGGAAAGTGTCGTCACTGATTAGCCTGATATTTGAGGCGGAAAGTGTCGTCACTGATTAGCCTGATTTTTGAGGCGGAAAGTGTCGTCACTGATTAGCCTGATTTCCAAAAGAGAATCCATGGGTGTGCGTCGCATTATGCGGTTTGGTTGAAATGTTTGGTATTTCATGGTTGTGCGTCACATTATGCGGTTTGGTTGAAATGTTTGGTATTTCTATTAATATTTAAATTGTCTGTTATGATCGTGGTCGTACGTACCCCTTGTTTTCATTGTTATTTGGTGGTGTTTGGTTTAAAATGTCATATTGGCTTTTTTACATTATTTTCTTGGAATCAATTTTTACTGTACCAGGCTCTCAATTAATACAAATATCGACTGAAATGTCAGTGCTTTAACGCGATAAATTCTACAAAAAAGTTCAGTCGACTTTGGATCAGCAATACGTAAAGAAAAAAAAAATATGCAATTAAGTCAAATTATTTTAGTTAAGAATAGTTGTGAAACTTTTTTGCAATTATTAAAATAAATAAAGAAACCCATCCGTGTTGTGTGTAACCGATCTAGGGAAAAAATAAATTACACAGTCTGAAATATCGACCAACAATGAAAGCGTCGATACAAAGTGAAGGTTTTCTTCTGCTCTCAAATCTAATATCTTTGCAATTTTGTGATGTACAGTGTGAAAGAAGAAAATAATTTTCTTCTCATCTCAACAAATAGCTCGAGCTTTGTAATTCAGACGTCGTTACAATTGTTTAGCTACATGGTTTTTCTTCTTAAATAACTTGCATGACTTAAATTGACGTTTATTTACATGATAAAATGGAGTTATACTGCGCAATGCTGCTCTTGAAAATAATAATTTCTATGATAACTCGTGAATAAAAATCGATAATGTGCCGAAAACAACAAATAATATCTTTTCATTGTTTTGAAAGAAATAATTGAAGGAACTTGATTATTTACGATCACAGTGATCATTACACTGTAATAACAATGTAAACAATTAAGAATTTGAAATTTTCGTAGTTGGACAATGCTAAAGGATGACCATACTATGGACTACTATTGTTAATAGTACAGTTTGAATGTGTCCTAATATCACAGATTCGCACTAAAATAATTGCACTTTACATTTTTCATTTCCAGAATGGACCATGTTAGTGTATTATTGACTTTTTAAAAGATAGACATCACCAGTCTGGTAACCGGAACCACAATTCCTCCGTACATGGACAGTTAATTGGTGAAACAATATATTTCACGTTACACATGTCATCACACATTCCTTTGTCACGGCTTTCACGCATATTTACAATGATGTATTGGTATTTAAGGTTTATGGGGGCCAGTGACTCCGGTAAAACATTAAGTCGAGCCGTTGGAGTGCACACGTTATCGGGTGCACTTGGCTGAATTTTGTACAGTAAGACGTGAAGCTGATGACATAATATTGGACTAATTACTTTTCTGAAATATTATCTTGAGAGACATTCTAGCTTTCAGCCGATTTGTTTGGATGTCCGCAATCCGTACGGTTGTTGAACCAGCTCTGAATCAGTAACAGATTCTAGCACGCTTACGAAATGTTATCATACGATCCTCGCTCTAGGAAATGACGTCATAATACATGTGCGTAATTTGCGTACATTAGCCTTTTGAGTCCGCAAGGCTAATCAGGGATGTAACCTTCCGCGGTTACTTGATTTTCGTTCAGAAGAAACTTCAATTTTACAAAAAATTCTCTAAAATTGCCTAAAAGCGGAATGTGTCGCCCCTTATTAGTCTTTGTGGACTGCACATGTTACTCGGGACGACACTTTACGCACTTGCATTTAGCCATTTTTTCCAGAACGCGAATCACATTGTTGCTATAAAATGTATGACTTGGAAAGTAACTCCATTTACAGTCTACCATCAGGCCTGAAAGATTTGGTCGGGTACCAGACTATGACCAGACGCTGTAACGTAACGAACATTTTGGGCATTATTGGATTTTTTTAAATTAATATTGTTGGCGTTGTTGTTAATTATTTCATTCCATGTGTTATACGGTTAAATTGATATAAAAGGAAAGGGAAGTACTTGCCCTATTCGCCCTGTAACAAAATGCAGTTAATCCGAATCACGTCATTATGGCAATACTCTCATGACGTTTAATCAAACGATTACGTGACAACTTGTTTCGAAGACCTCCGCGCGTAGATTTGTTTGATTACGGAAAAACATAGTTTCACTGTCGTGAAATCAAACCTTATATACAAGTAAAATTAAATGTAAGTGGAAATACAGTCATTACCGACTTGCTCTATAGCTGGATCACTTCGTAGCGGTTCGATCTGCAGCATCCTTTGTACCACAATATTGATACCTAATTAATAAGCCGGATGATTGCGGTCACAAAACAAATACACGACGCCTGTGGGATATTAATATCAGAGATTTATCTAGGTCAGATGAAGAAATGATTCACATTTTGTCGTTATATTATTATATGAACACTGTTTCAAAAAACCCGTTTATTTTTCTGAGCATACTGACGAAAACACGAGAATGATTTTAGAATATAAACGCTTATCATTATTATTTTAAATGAGTTTTTGTTTGGCCCCATCACTTTTGGCCAAAAGGTTATGATAAAAGAGTAAAAAGTATAACAACATAAAAATATATAAAGGCTTTTATCGGCACTTTCCTAAAATGGATTTTAATTGGTCTGAATTCAGTCACTTGGGCTTTTTTCGTTAAATTGTTTTGGTTTGGAGTGAAGCAGTACAAAACTGGTTTGTGAAATATTGCTTATCTTAATGTCAGACGAGAAAGTTCAAATAAACACAATACAGCATTATATATATTGCTAAGCACCGATTTAAATTTAAGTACATGTATTACATATTTTGCTTATGTATTTGAAAATTGTATGTCAGTCGATTGAATACATTGTAAATCCCTAGGCATCAAGATATGTCAATAGATATTCATGTTTTTTTTAAAATCGATACCTGCTCTAATGCATATGAAACATATATATATAAGGCATCATACGTATATATATATTTTTTATTTATTAAATATTGCATTTAATATACTACTAACATTAGATTAGATACAATTTGTACAGTACTTAAAATTATATTTATAGTACACAACAAAAATAATAGTATTTGCAGTTAAACTGGCACTATAATATGAGGTATTTGTCATACATAGGAATTCGAAGGATATGTAGGAATAAAACTCCAAAAACGTTTTCACGTAAAAGGCATTTGTCCGCTTGTTTAGTTTAAGAAAATAACCAATAGCATTTACGATACAATACAAGAAAAAATGCAATAAGAATTAAAAAATAAATAATGATAAAGCTGGGATCGCCTCCAGGATGGCATCGACCTTTAAATACCTATGGACGAATTAGATAAAATTTTATTGTTTTACAAATTTTGCTCAATATTTATTTAAACGTCATTTTTGATAAGTTTTTTTTTGAAAATATGAGAAAATATGTCATTTAACTTTTTATTAGGTTTATTTGGAGTGCATAATATTTGCATGTTTATACGAATGTAGGTAGTGTTTCTTAATCCATATAATTTTTAAGAAGTATAAAGCACGTTACTCTTTTCGGTTGTATACAATTCAAACTGACTGATTTGTGAATGCAACAATATTTCCTTATATTTTTTCTATATATTAATACAAATTTTGACCAGTGCACAACCTAATTAATATTGGAACGACGGTTTCCTTTTTGGTTTGAAAATGAATTTCAATATTCAATATTCATCTGGAGTCCATCTTATCCGAGAAAAATGCATGGTCTAGCCTCAGTTATATAGTGTAATGTGATGGGCGTATTGCAACTTTTTACATATGAGAATAAAAGACTTACCGATCACCGTATACTGATATAAACTGTCAGGATTGGAAAGAAACGCGTTAACCTTTTTCATTATTTGTCATTTCACCAACATTCCGTTGACAGCGTGACAAACCTATAAAGCATAATATATATATATATATATATATATGATATATTACTGCGACGTTTGTTTTGACAACAGGTTTTTGAAATAGTTTTAGAGAACTATTTGTAAAAAGTATATAACATTTTGTGTAAACATTGTTAAACTGTCCAATAATTCTGACGCTGTATCTAAAAATCACCGTTGGAGAGATGGAGTGTCATTCAAATGTCAAATTTTTGTTGACTTTGCAATAGCGTTTCCCCATAATAATTGGTCGCGCAATGTTAGACAGAGTCCTCAACCGTGCACTATATAGAGAATAATAGGTTGGTTACGTGGATGGAGAATGGTTATCTGGCAAGTCGGAGGAAGTATTCGGCGAACCCGATAAGATCCTCCGACGAGCCAGATAACCATTCTCCATCCACGACACCAACCAATTATTCTATTTTTCCTGTCACATTTACAACATTCGTTGAAATGTTTCTAAAATATCTAGTTTTCGATTATTTTGTGTTTAAATATTTAATATGGGAAAAAAACACTCGAACAAAAACATTGTGACGTCACGTCATGCAAAACGCTTAGGCTAGCTTTCATCTTGTTAAACAACACAGAAATCGAGTCAATCGTTATTAATACAATGCACACAGACTAAATTATGCTGTTAAAACAATAATTTTAAACAAACAGTACTTTACATTTATTTTGTATTTTTTTAAATTGAAATAAAGTATATTTTTTTAAAAGGAAATAGTACAGGCATGCGCATGCGCGGAGAGCAACTGGCGGATATTCGAGATCACGTGGTCATCTAGCCTAATATCTTTTGGGATATTAGGTTACCTGGTTATCGGGCTGATTTAAAGGCATATGACAGGATAAGTGGTTATATACGCCTAGGGTTACATGTTTTTAATTCATGATCTTTATTTAAGTACATTGAAACATCTTCTATTTTATCGACAACGGTGTATATGTGCTAATTATAGGTTATTATTTGTCCGCATGTATATTTAATACAGGCAAAACATTTTGGAAAAACAAGAAAACAATACTTGTAAATATGTGATTTCTCGACAACCTTAATAGCATTCTATCCATTTATCATTACAAATTATGCACAATATCGATACCAGCAAAACCTTACGACACTCATAAAATTAGATTGTTCCTGGCATGGTAAATTGTATTATTTCATTAGAGATTTTTTTTTTCTGAATATAGTTTGTTTTCCTCGAAATACAAGTACACACATACAAAACTTTATAAATTGAATCACGAATCAGTTGCGTAGCTGGACCATTTACTTTTCGTAAGCCCGTTTAAAAGAAAAGGAACGGAGTTGGATGTTTTCGCAGTTAAGGCATGATACAAAATATACATGTACATGCTATTCGATTATACATATAGATGTGGTTCATATCAAATATAAAGCATACGTTTATTGAACATTCCCTGCATTAACGTCCGTTGCTTAAAATGTCTGTCTTACGTATAGTGTTAACAGTGGGTGCCAACAAAAACTCCCCTTTTTATGTGGTCCTTGATATGCGAAGGGTCGTTCATTTTCTTTTATAATGATAACACAATTTTACATTCTTCTTTATAACATGACCTACGCTCCAGGAGTGAAATAACGTAATGCTCAATTTTGTTTATTACACGGGTGTTATTACACTAGTTATATAACTGTAAAATGACGTCATTTTTGTGACGGAATGACGTCATTATTCCAGCGAATTTCTTCAGTTAAACTCTTTCATAATGTGAATAAACGGTGAAAAGAGCATAAAAGAAAATGTGTTGTCATGTTATAAATAGAACCTTAGATTCGTAGTCATTTTGTATTAAATTTATTAAACTCGTCATCTAAATAAAGACAAAAAACTCGGCAAGCCTCGTTTTTATCTTTATTTAGATGACTTGTTTAATAAATTCAATACAAAACGACCACTCATGCAAGATCCTATATATATACATTCTAATGAATACTCACAATTCACTGCAATAGCAGCAAGGTTTTGTTGATTATGCTTAAATTTTAGAATATGACCGGTACTGTCTGTACATATACCTATCTAGAACGCCAATGTCTCGCTTGTTCTTAAAAATTGCCGGTAATAAGTGAAAATGACTTAGTGTTGATAAGCTTACAACACGGCCATTATGAAATTATTATTTTTTATAATTATAATATTAATATTTTATCGTGACAGAACATGTACTATATAAAAAAACATAAACATATAATAATAAAAATGAATAATATAACATTTAATATTAAAAATGATAACATTTGATCTCTAATGATAAAATGTTCTCCAAAACATTCGCACCAATGTGGCATTCACAACAGTTATTTCAGGTAAACCTTCCAACATAGAAAAGAGCTTTTTTGTCATTTGGAAGGAAGGTCCCAAAATGTGCTTAAAAGGTAGTCAGTTCCAAAAAGGGGGTGGGGTGGGGGAAGATACCCAATAATTTTTGGCGATCACTTAGTTAACAACTAGATTAAGCGGCGTTTGAATAAAATAACTTGCTGCGACAGGATTACGGTTTCGTAAATCGTGTTTTGGATCAGAATGGTTAACAGCCGATACAAAAGTTATTTTTAAAAATAGTACGGTTAAAATAAATGTCGATAAAGGGATGGAAAAACATACAATTGGAGTTAATATTGTTGTAACTTTATCGTAACAAGAATTGGATCAAACTTGTAATTGAGGTATTTCATTCTATTTTTGGCATCTGTCTAAATGAAAAGTTTTTTTAACGATCGTTTTAAGTCGCTCTGTTGTATTGCTTAAAATCGATCGCCCCTCGCCCCACTAAGTTTTTATTCGACACTAAGGCCATATTTTTCAATGTTGATGCCTCTATTTACATTGTAGCTACGCCACTGCATGAATGAAGCAGGATTGTAATGAAAAACTGTTTGTAGGTGTCGTATAGTAGATTGATGATGAAAAACGCTGCATTGCAATCAACAGAGCGCCTGAAGTCTTTAATCGCAGCACTTAGAGAAAAAACACCGACAATAAATGACGAATGATTTAGACGGCGACTGATATTACATCATGTGTTAAATAATGAGCACTTGAAATTCTACGCACAAGGATGAATGATACACGTTTTAATAAAAGTTGTTATATTCTTCATGCCCGATGGACTTACAGTTTCCTTTTTCAACAAAAAATAAATAACCATGTTAGATGGTTTCCATCTACTTTTACTTAAATTATTGTTCATTTATTTTTTATTATTAATGGTTAATCATCTGTGTATTTTTGGCCTGGTGAGCTTAAATTTAGCTGTACAGTATATAGAAGTTTTAAACATTATACTTAATTGAAATAGTGAATGATAATATTTGTAATCAGAAATAAGGTCATACATTAAAAAGTAATATACAGTTGATCACGATGATGGAAGGTTAGTATGGAATGCATATATCCCTCTGTTTGGCAGGCACAGCAAACCTTAAATACTAGCAAACACAGTTTATTTATTTGATTTTTTTCTGGTTTTATGCATCCCGGCATTAGCTTAATTGTTCTATCTTTGAAAATAAAAATAAAAGATGCTAGAAAAATGATGCACTTCTAATTAAGTCATGCCTCATGGGAATGAACAGAACAATGTTATTATATAGATAATAATATGTGTCGTGTTCTGATAAAACTGGGCATAATACATGTGCGTAAAGTGTCGTCCTAGATTAGCCTGTGCAGTACGCACAGGCTAATCAGGGACGACACTTTCCGCCTAAATTTGATTTTCGGCAAGGAGGGACTTCCTTGAAACTAAAAATAGCATAAAAGCTGAAAGTGTCGTCCCTGATTAGCCTGTGCGGACTGCACATGCCAATATGGAACGACACTTTACGCACATGTATTATGCCCAGTTTTATCAGAACACGACACATATATATACATGTATATAATATATAATAGAATATTCATAATATCATAATACAGAATACTCATAGTTTGAAGATATATAAATATCTAGTATCACCTACTCTCAGTTGTTTCGTTATTTTTTTCAGAAATGCATTTACCAATCTCCTGCTTATTATTTAGATGTCTGTGGAATACGTAAAATCTTATTAATATAACAATACAAAATTAATACAATAAGTTATATGAACAATCAGCGTACTTTCGTATGGTAGTTAATACTAGTCTAACTAATTAATTGTAAGCAATTAAAGCGGCTTTCACCGTCAGCTATCAATACTGTCAATGTATCTCAGAAATTATCTGCAGATTAAGAATCGTTTAATATTTGAGGAACAGCAATAAAGTACACAGAGGGTCATTTATAAATTGGATGCCGGACGCTGGATTACATGCTGCGATGATCCGTATCGTTCATCTGAGTGTAAACGCAAAATATGACAGAAAAAGGTACATTGAAATCTTCCAATATATGGCTAAAAGAAGACATGACGTTATATTTTCTCTGCGTGTTTTCCGATCAATAAAGCGAAAACGCAACATCAAGGAATCGCCATCAACATAGGAAATGTAGACATTGTTTTCATTTATTGGATCATTTGTTTCGAAGTTGTGTTTAAACGAATTGTGAATAATTTGTTATAGTTAATCGTATTAAATGTTGGAGGAATATTAGACACGCGTTCAATTTATATGAGTCGCGTTCTGTGAAGAATGTGTTTTAATGCATGTGCGTAAAGTGTCGTCCCAGATTAGCCTCTGCAGTCAGCACAGGCTAATCAGGGACGAAACATTCCCCCTGAACTGAGTCATCTTTAAGAAGAGACTTCTTTTAAAAGAACAATACTATAAAACTCAAAAGTCTCATCTCCGATTAGCCGGTGCAGACTACATAGGCAATTCGTGACGACACTTTCCGCACATGCGCTAAGCCCAGTTTTTCAAGAAACTGGAATATCACATTTTCCTTCACATTTTAATTAAGCCTGTAAGCGCTAGGGACAAAACTGCGTCATTTGCATTGGCGCTAAGTAGCTATATTACTCGGTGCTCTACACTGGCGCAAATGAGCATTTCATTGAACATTGTCAGAGAACCATCTATCACCCTCTGTCTGGGAACACATTCAATCAGCAGAGTAATGGCCCATTAATCAACGATGATTTGAGTCCGGGGCACCACATTTTCTGATGAATCTGCTGGTCAAGAATTATTTGAGACTTGCACAAATGAGATTAGAGAAATACGAAATGAGCCGCTTTCTGGGACAACCGGGCTTAATGCATTTGCGAAACATGTCGTCCCATATAGGCCGGTGCAGGCTAATTAGAGACCAATCTTTCCGGGTGTACTTTATTTTTCTTGAATAGGCATCCTTGTCAAATAAGTAACATAAATAAAAAATAGATCAGCGTTGTTGGTAACCGATGTAGTGGTAGAGAGGAAAATCTGTAAATGTAAATTTATAACTTTTTAACGAATATTACATTTTTGTAGTTTTGGCACTTTTAAGGGTTGACCAGTTTGTTAGGAAATTTTGTTGGTATTTTGTTGGTACACAGCATCTCACTCAGTAATTGTTCTTTTATGTTTTCATGTCCTCAAAGAGACACGTAAGTATTTTATTGGCTTTTTAAAAGATAGACATCACCAGTCTGGTTACCGGTACCACAATTCCTCCTTGCATGGGTAGTTTATTGATGAAACAATCTATTTCACGTTACACGTGTCAGCACACATCCCTGTGTCACGGAACCACGGTCCCTCCGTGAATGGACAGATCATTGATGTAACAATCTATTTCACGTAATACGTGTCAGCACATATCACTGTGTCACGACTTGCACGCACGTTTCTATTTATAGTTTGGTATACAAGGATAGATTGGTATTCACGGTTCATGAAGGTCGATAAGTCGAGCCCTCGAAAGTCATACATCACCATGTGCACGTTGCAAAACTGTGTGCAACGAGATGTGAAGCTGGTCGCTGAATATAGGAGCAAGGACATTGGCATTATGCGGCGTCTCATCAGGGTCTGCGCTGTTTGCTTAAAATTCCTAAAATATTATCCGGAGAGAAATTCTAGCTTCGATCCGCTTGGCTTGGCTGTTCGTTAACCTTACGAGTGTTTAGTTCAGAGCTCAAAATCATCATACAAGTTCGCGAACGTGTAAGCAACGTGATCAGGATGTTGTTATAGAAGTTCTTGCTTGGTAAAAAACTCAATAAACAATATACCATCAGACTGGAAAGGTAAGGTCGGGTTACCATACTATGCCATGACACGAGACCAAGGGAAACAATGGTTCACTTTCTAATCGTTGTATTTTAGATGCAATCTGTATGGCAAATCAGTTTCTTTCTTTTTTAACACACTGACAAACGCGGGAATGATGTAAGACTGTAGGCACTCTTCAGAATAATTGAAAATAGCCGTATCAGTTCTGGGCAAATGTTAATGTGTGTAGAGTATATTTCCATTATCGCTCTGCTTACCCAGTTTTTGATTGGTCTGAATTTAGTCACGTGGGCATTTATATATTCTAATGGTTTTTTGCATGAAATAAAGCAGTAAAATATGTGATACTAAAATTTTGCTGACACTTAAATAAGACGAGAACGTTCAATATACACATTTCAGTATAACACATTTTTAATAACTATTAAAATTTAGAGATTACATATTTTGCTCAGGTATTAAATTATCATTAAAGATCACTGCTTTGAAATAAGTCTAAAAAATAACGACATTTTATTTTTGCAAATTTGACTAAAATGTCATCATTTTTTAAGACTTATCTCAAAGCAGAGATCTATAATAATATTTAATTACATGAAATCAAATAGTTATGTTGAGTAAATGACATAAAACTTTAAATGTCAAGTTGCTTTTTTCATCAAGGCAAAACAATTTATATACGAATGTAGCTAGTGTGTCTTAATCTATGCGTGCTCTAGGAATATAAGACACTGTCTTCATATCGGCGCTTTACCGCGCATTCAGGCGTATTTGTATTTACATTTTTACTTTGAAACATTTTATGAATCGTTTTTGCGGTATACAATGTTGCGAAGAATTATGCCGTCATGTTTGCAAGAAAAGCGAAGTTTGACAAGCATTTGTCTTGATATGTTTTTATGTTAAACAATAATAACTACCGATAAATAAATAAATAAGTAAATATATATATATATATATATATATATATATATATATATATATATATATATTATTTATATTCATTTATTTATCATGTCTATCTGGTTTTCAATTGACATATTGAACAGAACATATATTTTATTTGATTTGTACATCATATTTGATCATCATATACACATATATTTATATGACAATTTATAACATCACGTATATCAGTATAACATATAAACACGAATTAATGGACATTTCAATATAACATAACACAGCATATATAGAGGATGATCAGTTTTCGTTAACATTTGTAATTCCGTTTCTAATTTCCAAGCTTTCTTTAATATATTTTGCAAATTAAATCAATACAGATTTTTTTTCTGTTTTCAATAGCTCAATACATTTGAACATTGATGGTCGTACATAATAACGTTTCTTAATATATTTCTTATGTATATTGCTAAAACAAGGACAAATAAGAGTGAAATGGTACTCATCTTCAGTATCAAGGGAATTACAACATTGACAGTATCGCTCATTTCTTGGTATTCTATTTCTACCGAATCTACCAGTTTGATCTCTTAAAGAATGTGCAAATAATCTTATTCTAGTGACAAAGAACCTTAAACTACTTGGCAATACATCTAGATATAGTTCATATGACAGGGAATCTTTACAATGTTGTAGCAAATCTAATACACTACTATTTTCAACAGAGCTATGCCAGTCTTGTTTATAAGTATCAATCAATCTTTGTTTAAATATATGTGGACATGCTTTACTATCAAGCGTATCATTATTTCTAAAGCAATCGGCAACGCCATATGTTTCTAACAATTTTTTAACATTTGATACCCAATTATTATAACCTTTTGAACAATCAGATACACTCTGTCGATAAATCGTTTTCATAATAATATTATCAGTATTTAACAATTTACACCAATACTTAATTATCCTAATATACCGAGTAAAATATAACGGGTACCTTCCTAAATCACCATATACACCGGCGTTACAAGTACTTATTCTGACCTTTAAAACACTTTTACAAAGAGGAGACCAATATCGCGGTGAGTGAACTTCTCTGCGAAACAAACTCTATTTTATTTGGTGCTAACATATTTCAATTGCTAGACAGTGATGTTTTTGTAGACAGTAGTGAGAGTAGTAAGACTGACGTAAAACCTTTAGATCAAAATATGGAGGCGCAAGGGCGACCGGAAATGTCTAATACTAGTAATACTAGTATCGAAATACTGGAGTTTCTCAAACGAATTGATGGCCGACTAGTTAATGTTGAAAAGAGGCTTGATTCCCTAATGGGATTAGAGAAAAAGGTTGACAATTTTGATATGGAAGTCAAAAAGCTGAGGACTGCATTTGAGGATAGGAACCGGAAATTAGAGGAAAGGATTTCAAAGATGGAAGAGAAAACTGAGTCCGCGGACTTTTGCCTAGGTATGGCGAATAGTAAAATGGTTGAGCTAGAGAAAACCAATGTCAGACTGCGAGAGGAAGTGACTTATCTACAGTCACACTCCATGCGGAACAATCTTGTGTTTAGTGGTATTGCGGAAAGTACAAACGAAGGGCAAGAAGACGCAGAAACCAAGGTGAGAGGCTTTATTCATGAAAAAATGAGGATCACAAAGGACATTGTCGACAAAATAAGCTTTGGGAGAGTGCACAGAATGGGGCCTTTCTACGTGAACGAGCAGTTCCCAAAGGAAGTGTCCGACAAACGCCGAAAGTTGGTGCCACGAATGAAGGAAGTCCGCAGCCAAGGTAAAAAGGCATGGATTGCGTACGACACACTGTTTGTCGACGGGAAGCCAGTTCGGGACTAGGAGTTCGTCGGGGATGAGCTGCGCGTACTATCATTGAACGTACATGGACTTACTGCTTTGAAACGAGACAGCGTTGATTTTATTAATATTGTTGCTAAACATGACATAATTTTTTCTATACGAAACGTTGACTTCCGACTCTAGTGTCGTTGATATACCCGGCTATAAATCTTTTAATTTCTTCAGAAAATTCCAGCATCGAAACGCGAAGCGCGCGAGTGGTGAAACTGTTATCTATATAAAAGATTCTATTTCTAATATATATATATATATATAGATTCTTTATTTCCTCCATTTATGGAGAGCTTAACACATTTACAACAAGTATTTACATCATTAATGTATACAATAGATAATAATATGTGTATATTAATATATGTACATGCATATCAACAACAATAGAGAGACGATTTTATAATAAGACACTCACAAACTAACAAACTAGTCTCAGCAATAGGATTGCTAATTGATTATTCAGGCGATTGTCATCTGTAGTTGATAGCGTCATTTGAAACAACGTTACGATTTGTTCTAATGGTGTCTTTCGTATTAATTTAATAAAACACTGAGACCCCTTTTGGTAAATGACAGCATCCCAAAGTGATTCACGTAACAGTTCCCTTCTCGAACAAAAACACTGAATGAAGTAGTTTGTTTTCCGTGTGTATCCCACACAATGAGCACACTGTTGGGTACGATCTAGAGAGGAATCCTCCCAGTTGTGCCATCAGGGTGGCTATTAAGGGCGATAGCTTAGGCGAAATCCGGGATATTTTCCAGAGGGACGAGGGGTTATCTACGTGTAGAACATCATCAAGGTTCAATGTGGGACACACCTCCCGGATACTTTCCAACTGTCTGTGATGTTCCGGAGCGGATACCGATCGTTGGAGCATCTGTTTCCACGCTTGCTTAGACGGGAACAAACCTGATTGTAAATACCCGTCTAAACACGATTGCAGTTGGTATTTATACAGCAGTCTGTAGATTTCCGGAACGAAGCCTTTAGTTTGTTTGTCGTTATTCAGGTATCGTACAAGTCTGTTAATGAACACTTGTTTGGCACGGTATTGGTTTGGTAAACGACATAATTGACCAAAAAACACTAGCTTTTTCCTGTCAATGATATTCTCAATCGAGTTTACATCAATTGATGCTAATGCAAAGTCCGTATTCGTTAAGGAATGAAATTGCTGCATAGATTTAATACAAAACCGATGAGGGCGCTCAAGGCGTAACATATCGCTGGCACCGATAACAGTCCACAGTTCACAGCCGTATAATGCTTTCGGAACAACCACGGATTGATAAATTGTTCTTAAGGTGATTGGGCTGAGTGATGATGGATTAAAGCCGCTGCTGCATATGCTCAGGTATGTACCTCGAAGCTTGTTGCAGGCGTCTGCTATAAGCGTTTGCGACGAAAGCCACGCGTCGGTAGTTATCCCCAAATGTGAATAACTTTCGGATTCTTTAACTGTTTCACTTCCAAGTCTAAACACGCGGGAGTTTCCTGTGTTTGTACGCTCATTAAAAACGATGACGGCACATTTACTTGCGTTATATTCATAGCGCCATACTCTCGAGTATTTGTAGCATATATCCATCATTTTATCAAGTCCCGTTTTTGAGTACGATATTAAAACCATATCGTCTGCTACGGTCGGCGAACAGATGTTCATGTTGTAGATACACATACCCAGCCCGCTATCCTCCAGTTGTTTGATAAGCCCATTGATGAACACTAGGTACAGGAGCGGTGAGCTTTTACTCCCCTGGCGGGTACCTTGCAAAACCGGGAACTCATGGGAACGTCTTCCATGGGTAAGAACATAGCTTTTGGCGCTCATATAGAGTTCTTTAATCGCAATGAGGCTTGTGAGGTCAATGTTGCATTTCAACAATTTGTACAGAAGCCCTGCATGCCACACATTGTCGAATGCCTGCTTCCCGTCCAGGAAGCAGACATACATCTTGGATGAATGCTCGCGTGAAAACTGAATGCATTTTCGTAACACGAATGACGTCATTATAGAGCCGAGTTGTTCTTGGAAGCCACCTTGTTGCATGCTTAAAGTCTCGGAAATAGTATCTTTACAACGCAACAAAATAACTGATTCATACAATTTTAAAACCGCCGAGAGAAGAGTAATTGCACGGTAATTATTTGGGTCATCCTTTCTTTTTCTACCCCCTTTATGGATAGTTATTATCACACCACGTTTCATACAGTTCGGGATATAACCTAGTCTTAGCATGTACGTGAAGAGGTTAGCTAGTGCAGGGGCTACAACTGTCCGTGAAAAAATGAAATGTTCATAAACGATATTGTCCTCGCCAGATGATTTTCCTCTCGGTAGTGTATTGATGATATTTTCAATCACTTCAGGGGACACAGATGCGTTGGGGTCTGTGGTCGTGGAGAGAAGGGTACGTTCCACTTCGGTAGACGTTTTCAACAAAAATTGTTCGTCAAAGTCGCTTGATGCTGATGGCTTATACAGATTCTCAAAGTAGTTTCCCCATCCTTGTAGTTGCTCATCGCGGTCACGAACAACGGTTCCGTGGAATATTATTCCTTCATTCATTTTTGACCCCGACGTTTTCCGTCTTGAGTTGACCATCTTCCAGAACTTAGTTTGATCCACCTCAGCCGCTGTATCAATTTGTTGGTCCATGTCCGCCATGAATTGGTTTGCACACACCCTATGGAGGCGTCTAAAATTACGCTTTGCCGCTTTGTAGCTCGTGTATTCAAAGCATTTCCGGTCTCGGGGCCGTCCGGCGCGACACCACTGGTCTCGAGCAAGCCGAGAATTGTGTGGCGCTTCAGTCAGAGCCGGGCACCAAAACGGTTTTAGAAATGACTTGAAACGTTTTTGGGGCAAGGATTCATTTGCATATGAGTAAAGAGTATTTGTTAAGTCAATATATGCCCGATCAATTTCCTGCCTGTCTATATACATGGTGTTAAACTTATTGACCTTTGTCAGTCAACCAGTTTACGCATTCTTAACGGTAGATTGCCCGGCACAGACAAGTTTACATTTATAACGCAACAAGGCGCGTCGCTAATTGATTATCTGCTCACAAAAGAAAGCAATTTTTCACGACTCAATAGTTTTACGGTTGAAGATCTTAACGTTTATAGCGACCATATACCAATTAGTTTTTCGATACATGCCAATTTTGATTATCCGGAAGGGATAAGTGAAAATTATGTGAAAATACAATGGGATGTACTAGTATCCAAACGGGATAAATTCAGAAGTGCTATTATTAGTCGACTAACCGAACTTAATAACTTGACATGTAGTCATAGTAGTAATCTACAAAACAGGGAGTCTATAAATACCCTGCTTGACTCTTTTACAACAATTATGCGTGAAGTAGCCGATCCGTTGTTTTTAAACCATTCCTCGCATAAGAATGTTTCTTATAATGATGCAGCACATAATAAGCATGCTGACTGGTTCGAAAATGAATGTGTTCAAGCTAAAATATATATTTACAAGCGCTGCGAAATTTTAATTTCTGCAAAACAACAGAGAGTAGGCATTTACTTTGCACACAAAAAGCAAATTATAAATCTTTAATAAATAAAAAGAAACGGTTGTTTGAAAATAATAAGCTTTGCGAGTTAGAGAAATTAAAGCACGCTAAACCTCGAGAGTTTTGGAAGCATTTTAAAAATAATAAGAGTAGAAAGAGTAACAACATTTCTAATGATGATTTCTTTTAACTATTTCTCTACACTAAGTAATGATATTTCGCAATGCTCAAATGACGAGGCTGAGCAATTTTGTCGCACGAATGATTTTAATAACTGTGATGTCCCGTTTCCGGAACTTGATAAACCAATCACCACTGACGAAATTGTAAATGCCGTTATGTTTTTGAAATCGCGCGAAGCATGTGGATATGATAATCTGCTTAATGAGTATTTCATGGAAAGCGTTGATATTTTAGGATCACATTTGTGTGATATATTTAATGCTATTTTAAACTCTGGGTATTTCCCTGATAAGTGGACCGAGGGGGTAATTGTACCTATACATAAAAAGGGGGATACGGAAAATGCTAGTAACTACCGTGGTGTAACACTTGTAAGCTGTTTTGCTAAATTATTTACAACTGTAATAAACAAGCGCGTTGAATCTTTTTGTAACGAAAATAATAGTATTTCGGACGCTCAGTTCGGATTTCGGAAGGGAAGATCAACAGTTGATGCCGTTTTTATACTCTTGTCGGTCATTCAAAAATATCTTAACCAAAAAAACGTCTTTATGTTATTTTTGTCGATATGTTTAAATGCTTTGACTCAATCTACCGGAATGCCGTGTGGTTAAAAATGTTCAAAGCCGAAATCCAAGGTAAATTGTTAAGAATCATACGAGATATGTATCAGAAAGTAAAATCTTGTGTAAAATCATGTAACACCTATTCCGATTTTTTTGAATATGCAGTTGGCCTGAGGCAAGGTGAGGTACTCTCGCCGATTTTGTTTTCATTCTTTGTTAATGACCTTGAACTTTATTTACAAAATGAACCTAATTCTGGCTTATTAATAGACGATATTGTGTTAATGCTTTTACTTTTTGCAGATGATATCGCAATTTTTGCGAAATCGCCAGAGGAATTACAAACCAATATAAATCTTTTGCACTCATATTGTAAAACATGGGGACTTACTGTAAACACAGACAAAACAAAAATTATGGTTTTCAGAAAGAGGGGCAGACTGTTAGCAAATGAAAAATGGAGCTTCGATGGGAAAGAATTAATGGTTGTAGACGATTTTAATTATCTTGGTACTGTTTTCAACTACACTGGGAATTTTAAGCTGAATCAAGAATATCTAGCATGTAAAGCTATTAAGGCATTGAATATACTCCTGCAACATTGTAAAAAGTACGAACTGAAGCCAAAGATATTGTGTCACCTCTTTGATTCATTTGTTGGTTCTAAACGTAACTATTCAGCAGAGGTATGGGGATTTAAACAATCAAAAGAACTAGAGAGAATTCACCTTAAATTTTGCAAACGTATTTTAAAACTTAAAACTAATACATGTAATGCGGGCGTATATGGGGAATTAGGTCGATACCCTCTGTTCATTTCTAGGTATCTAAAAATTATTAAATACTGGAGTAAAATTATACATACGGATAATATTATTATTAAAAAGGTCTATGAGCAAGCCAAGGAAGATTGTAACAATGGTTTTACAAATTGGGTTTCTAATGTAAAGTTATTGCTGAATAATTATGGTTTCTCTTATATCTTCGAAGATTCTGACAATGTAGATTTTAAATCTTTTATCAGCATTTTCAAACAACGTGTCATAGACAATTTAATTCAGGAATGGTCCCAGAGCATGCAGACAAACCATGTTCTTACTAATTATGTCCTCTTTAAAAACATTTTCAACTACGAATCATACCTAGGTTTACTACCAAGCAGCCTTAGAATGTTCTTTTGTAGACTAAGACTGTCGGTCTATCCCCTAAGAATACAAACGGGTAGATATGGTAGAAAAAGAATTGATAGGGATCAGCGTTATTGTTTATTTTGTAATTCACAAGATATTGAAGATGAATATCATTTCATGCTTATATGTCCATTCTTAGATGAGATTCGCAAAAAATATGTACCAAAGTACTATAACCAACGCCCATCGATGTTTAAATTTTTGGAAATGTTGGGCATTGATTACAAGACCAAATTAATTAAAATTTCTCTTTTTATTAAATACGCATTAAATAAAAGAAACATATTGTTAAATGTAAGTTCATCCTCTTAAATAATTAAACTTAAAAATTCTGAACTAACACAATTTATTTGATTAAAATATTCAAATGTTATATTTTTTATAGTAAAGACCAGGTATACCGTATGTACTTTGCTACACACCGTATGTGCTGAAATAATATATTATATGAAGTAATGTACTTATTGTATACCGTATGTACTAAAACTATGTATTATATGATTAACGTGGCATGAATCTAAATCATGATTTGTTTTTTATGTTATACTGACGATGTACATTGTGCAAGTCAAAATAAAACATATGTTCTGTTCTGTACAAAACTTGAGGTGTATACGCTCTATTTCTTTAGATTTAGTTGCGCCACATACCTCGGCAGAATAATTCAATATTGAACCTATGAAGGAATCAAAGAGCTGGCATTGTAATTTGGGTTTAATATAATATTTTCTACAATTATACATAAGTAATTTTAATGCTTTTAATGATTTACCAATTAAATGCTCTCAATGCATAGTGAAATTGCCAGTGTAATTAAAAATTGTACCGAGATAGTTGAAGTTATCTACATTTTCTAACATGTTCCCATTGTAACTCCACTTCTCATTTGGAAGTACTCTGCCTCTTCTTCTAAAAACCATAACCATGGTTTTTTTATTAATTACCTCAAGACCCCAACAGTTACAATAATCATATAAACTATCTTAGCTATTTTGTAAGTCTTCTGGTGTTTTACCCAAAATTGCCATATCATCATCAAATAACAATAATAATAACAACATATCCTCAAAATATAAACCTGAATCTAAATTACTTTATAAATGTAGTTCTAGGTCTTCCACGAATAAAAAAAATAGCAGAGGCGAAATTACCTCCCCTTGATGTAGTCCAACAGCGTAGCTGAAAAAGTCTGAGTATGTATTAATTTCTGATTTAACTATCAAAACAAGATTTTAAATCAATAAAACCAACATACAGACGCCTGTTATTATTTATTGAATGTTGTATGACTGAGTGAAGAATAAATATCGAACCAACAGTTGATTTCCCTTTTCTGAAACCGAATTGGGCATCAGATATTACATTATTATTTTCACAAAACGTTTAAATTCTTTAATTTAAAATAGTTGTGAAAAGTTTAGAAAAAACAACTAACTACATGTAGTGTTATTCCACTGTAAGAATGTGCATTTTTTGTATCGCCTTTCTTATGTACAGGAACGATAACTCCTTCTATCCATTTGTCGGGAAAGAAACCAGACTCTAAGATCGCATTAAATAAATCACACAGGTGAGCACACAACATACTCTCAGTAAAATACTCATTTAAAAGGAAGACTGACCCGCAGCTTTGCTTTTCTTGAGGGATTTAACAGCACATAAAACTTCTTCAGCAGTAATAGGAATATTTAACTCATCAAAGGGGCAATCATCATTATCAAAATTATTTTCTTGGCAAAATGCATTTTCTTCTGCATTATTACATACAAATACATCGTTACATAATGATGAGAAGTATTTACAAAAGTCATCTACAGAAACATCATTACCAACAGATTTCTTATGCTTTAAAAAAATAACTCCGAAATTGTTTCGGTTTACAATACCTAAGTTTTTCAATTTCAGAGTATTTCTTTTTTAAGTAAGAATTCTTCTTTTTTCGTACAAATAATTTGTATTCTTGTTTACATTTACAAAAGTATTCTCTACTAACTTTCGTTTTACATGTATTATAAGCGTACAGTGAGTGTAAATATATTGTTCTTAAATTTTTACCTTCATTGTCGAACCAGTGACTTCTCGTAAATTATTTGACCTACAAATTTCAAGCAATTTTGTTCCAAAAGTGTTGCATTTTTTATCCATTGAGGCCCTTTCCATGTTATAATCGGGAACATAATCAAATTCATCAAAAGAGTGGTTTACACTATCAAATACAACACAATCTTTTTTATTACCTATTTTACTGTTTAGGTCGCCTATCAGATAGACAGAACCTTTATTTTCATAGTACATGTATGTAATATCATATTCCAGGCATTCAAACAAGTCTATATTAACTGTATTGTGTGCTTGGGAGTCCTCGCCCCACAGATAAACACCGCATATAGAGATATCATTGTATAAATTGAAAAAACAATTTGTCTAATTTAATCCATATTAGAGTATCATGTCTATTTTTAATAATTGAAATACCATTGGAAAGTGCGTCTCTATAATACAACTCCACCACTGGCTCGTCTTGATCTCCGATGCTGGAATATAATGTCGTGGTTTGATAAAATATTTACAAAGTCAGTATTGTCTCGTTTATTTCGAATAAACCATTAACGTTCCATGCTAGTATCTTCAGGTCATCCCCGGTGAATTCCTAGTACCGCACTGGTTTGCCGTTGATATAGAGAGTGTCATACGAAATCCAGGATGTCTATACATGTTTGTATGGCATACCCATATACTTAGGTTTTCCGTTCTCATTGCAATTCTTCAACCGGACGATGACCATTCGCCTTTTGGCAGATTGAATGGAAATGAGGTTGTGTGTAAGTTATTTTATCCCTTAAGTGTTATAGCTTGCACGACACGCATTGTCTTGGGACATAACACACCAACATTTAAGTGTTTCTGCTTATAAGAACGCCCAATAAATTTTCTCCCTGTATCATTCGAAAGCAGTATTAGTCTATTTTAATGCACCTTTATGCATGCCATAGATCTTAATGCAGTCCACATGGGCTTATCAGGGCAACACTAAACGCTGTTATGGATTTTTCTTCTAAAGGACGTATCTTCCTAGCAAAAATCCATTTCAGACGGAAAGCGTCGTTCCTTATTAAACTTTGGGGAATGCACAATCTAAACTTGGACGACACCAAGCGCACATGCATTGAGGCCGTTTTCTTCCGGATCCATATTTATATGCATAATTTACGCTTGTGCTATCACATCGGGACTTTATATCGCTCAGCGAAATTTATTTAATGATTATATTCCTCACAAACATCCTAAGCTGTCTGCAGCTGCATTCAATAAACAGAGTTAATGCCCGTTCATCAGCCTCGATTGTACCTGTGGGGAAACTGGTTGTCTGATGAATGTGTTGGTCGAAGTTGTCGAAGTTGAGTTGTTTGATCACAAAAAGTGTTAATATTTTTACATAGCCAGTTACCACAGGGGGGTAATAACGTGATAGTCAAGATGGCGACGTCCATGTCGAAACAGTTATTTTTCGCCGTTTTATACCCTTTATTACTTTTGTTTAATGTTTAAATGATGCTCACTTTCAAGCCATATCAGTAAATAAGTGATAAGCGTTTATTTCGTATTAAAATTCGCTTCATATCTCGCCCTAACCTCCCCCCTCCACATATTTGTTTTCTTAGTTTATCTGTAATTAGGTCATCCCGCTAAAACTTTCGCAGCGAGTTAAGTCGAGATATAGAGAGCGAATATTAGTACTAAATAAACGTATGAAATTTTTTGCTGATATGGCTGGATAGCGGCATTTCAAAAATTAATACAAGTAATACAGAGTATAAAACTGTAAAAAAAATACCTGCCTTGGCATGGGCTTCGCCATCTTCGCGTGATTAACCCCTCTGAGATACGACGGCAATAAAGTTTCCAAAAGAGCGTCCATTTGTGTGTTTTGCATATACGCCATTTGTGTGTTTTGCATATACGCCATTTGTGTGTTTTGCATAAACGCCATTTGTGTGTTTTGCATATACGCCAATTGTGTGTTTTGCATAAACGCATGGTGTGTAATTCTGTTATAAAAATTATTATTGTTACGTTCATCACGTTTTATTGTGTGTACGCCTCGTTTTCGTTATGTCTGTGCGTATAAATATCACATGTTAAATGCGTTCGCGCGCAGGCCGCACTCCTTCGACCAATAAGTATAAACAGCGTTTTCCCCATGCCATTATGGTGTGTCGATGCCGTCATCCTTACTTAATACATGATCGTGCAGCGACATCCATAAATTCTGGCGTTCTGGCGACATGCCTATATTAGCCACCCGACGTATCATATTGCGATATGTCCTTAACCCAATTTCCCACCTAATCGAACTCATTATAATGTCTCCGCAAAATACGCAATACAATGACGAGTAAAGTTCATTCATTCACCATTCAACTAGAGTCAGACTTCTAGTGATGGAGCACAATAAGTGTTTATATATGTGGCCATCGGCCTCCGCTGTCTTTCTAAAAGAGTTTTGAATTTTGGTCATGACTTTTTTTCAAGGAAATGAGACGTCATTGACACTTCCACATCTAATATATATATATATATATATATATATATATATATATATATATATATATATATATATATATATATATATATATATATATATATATATATATATATATATATATATATATATATATATATATATATATATATATATATATATATGCACTTATGATATGTTCATTCGAGCAAAAACTGATGCTGCTCAATGTTTAGTGTAATTGTCATTTGTTTATTTATTACACAATAATTGTTTATAGGGAATATCTTGCAATATTTACTAGTAATAGCTTGAATTTTCATAGGTTGAAAGGTCTTAAGGAGAAAAAGTGAATTTCAAAAGAACCATCCCTTATCACTTAAGTTGCTCTTGTGAATTTTCATTTTGAAATTTTGCAGGGCATAAATCGACTCTAAAATGAGACACGAAACGCAACTTCGTCAATAGGAAACTTGCATTTTTAAAACTGAACTTCCTCTGGCATCTGTCGAAGCGGATTTGGTTTGAAGTTAATCCATTTATGCCTAGACTCTAAAAAAATTGCCTTGGCAAACAGCGTAGACCCAGATGATGCGGCGTCTCGTCAGGGTCTGCGCTGTTTGCTTAAAGGAATTTCTGTAAAGAAATATTTTAAATATAGAAATAAATATACTATACATCCCGTATTTTTTAAATAAATTGATCCAATTTAGAAGGATGGGATAGTCTACTAGGCATAGATGGGTCAAGGCACAACGATGTCAGTTCTAACGTATCCAGTATCCACCGTTTAAGAAATATATAGTTGTACTAGTAATTTAGATTCATGCATATATGTAAAAAGTTTTTATAGTTTATACGATGTATCATGCTACATATCGCTTTATGTCATTATATGTGCTTAATTACCATGTGCAGACCAAACCTTGTGTTTGAGAAAAGTAATAAAAGAAATGTACACGTGGACACAATTATGTTGCGATATAGTTATACAAATTTTCTCTAAACGTGACTACTATACTTGTTCGTAAATTTTCTTTTCATGGTGAAGATAAATAGAATTTTCCGGTAGTTTTCCATCTTTCCATTTAATTCACACACTTTTAATGCATTGTGAATAGTGGTTCTATAGTTTTTTTCGAGTTTTTTTATGTCGCCGCTTCGTCTGTCCGTGCGTGTGTCAATTCTTGTCCGGGCTATTTCTCAGCAACTAATGACCGGAATTCAATGAAACTTTATGGGAAGCTTCACTACCAACAGGAGATGTGCATATTATCAGCCGGTTGTGGTCGGATAATTTTTCACAGAGTTATGGCCCTTTGAAATTTTCTATAAACTGTACATATAGTGCAATTCTTGTCCGGGCTATTTCTCCCCAACTACTAACTGGAATACAATGAAGATTTATGAGAAGCTTAACTACCTTGAGGAGATGCGCGTGTTATTAGTGGGACCTGGTTAGATGATTAATTTAGAGAGTTATGGCCTTTTGAAATTTTTAAGTTCCTAAACCATCCATCGTATTTTTGTCCAAAGTTATGCCCCTCAAGACGTTTCCTTTTATCTGAATATATAGTGCAATATTGTGACAAAAAAAATCTTTGAGGAGCATCACCCCTCTCCGATGGTTTCTTGTTTCTTGAAAGCTAGACTGGATCAATTTTCACGCGTTTCAGACAGCCTATTCTGGCTTCTTATCGAAGACTTTCTAGAAAAAATGCACTAACTTAAGAATGATGCGGAACGGCTTGCAGCGATTTTGTTGCCTAATAGGGACAAGTGCCGATACCGGCACTAATTAGCGCATTAAATATTGACATTGCGTCTTGAAAACTTCAAATTTAGTTTTGTTAGCCTTTTTATTTGCTTGGTATTTAATTGCACAACCAATTTAAATATTCTTTCACATTCCTTATTTGGTGCAAGTTCTATTCGACTGCTCATTTGAGACTGACACACTTTATGTGATACATGCAAATGTTCAATAACCTGATAGAAGGCTAAATGCCCTTCTGGAGACTCGTTTGGCACTGTCTGATGTTAACCATCATCAACTGTTTTGCTTCCCTTTAAGTCATAATTTTAGTACAGCAGTCATCATCAAGGTCCGCTATATTTTTGTTGTAGCTCCTACTTTCGTGACTCAATTAATTTTCATAAACACATTCCTTTAAAGTAAACACATACAAAGACACTCCGCCGTCAAAACCAATGGAAAATTAAACACGCCGACTTGATTAAATAGGCCGTGCTCCGTGAAAAGATGATTTAATGCATGTGCATAAAGTATCATAACATATTAGCCTGTGCAGTCCGCACAGGCTTATCAGGGACGACACTTTCCGCTTTTATGATATTTCTGCTTAAAGAGAGTCTCTTCTTAGCAAACATTTAGGTTAGGCGGATAGTGTCGTCCCTGATTAGCCTGTGCGGACTGCACAGGCTAATCTAGGACAACAATTTTCGCAAATGCATTAAACCTCATTTTCACAGAGCACGGCTCAAATCGAGCAAGATGGCCTTGGCTGCACACTTCTTACCACGTTTATTTGTTCACATGCCGTCGACGCGTTTTCGGAACGAAATTGACAAAACTTTCCTTCGATTTGGTATTTTTAGGACGGCAATTAAAAAATTTGTAATGTTTTCTTAGATTGGGAAACTGTCCTTCAACAGTGCTTTAAATAGAAAAAAATAATTACTGCGTAAAACGTATTGAAATTTTATCACACCATTGCAGTGTAATTAACATTAATTAATAACTAACAGTATTCTGAAATGTTTTAATGTTTACATAAAACACACACAAGAAAGTGCTTACTCTTTCAATATCAAAGTAAGGTAAAATTTAGCACAGCACAAACACATTTATTTATATTCTTAACGACCGACTTATTCTATGCACAAAGCTGACACCGACACGTTTACTTGTTTTATTATCGGACCAAAATTAGAGCTTATGAGTCGTTTGAATATTTGCATTTAATAGCGTTGAAAACAGCAATGTAGCCAATGTTTCAGTGGATTTTTCTCAAATCAGCCAATGCAACATTAGAGTTTATTCATTCGGATATAATAGCTAAAAAATTGCGACCATTCCATTGGTTATTTAATTTGGTCAAAACTAAGTTAAGACGGCTAAGCCGAAAAACAATTGCACAGTGTAAGCATTGATTGGAGCGCTTGAATAATTTTTAGTCTATTGAATAATTGAAACGGTCTTTTTTAGATATCCAAACGCACTGATACTTAGTGCATTATAGATACATACGTATTTTTCAAAATCTGAAACTGTCGATTTTGATATTTTTGTGTCATAGATTTTATACGACTCTTGATATAAATCCAGAAATGATATTTCAAGTCATACAAGCATTTGTCATGTAAACTTCATTCAAGATTGATGATTAATCGTATTTAAAAATACATTGTTTCGATGTTTTTTCGTTTCGTATTAATTATCGTGATAAATTGTCTTATTGTCTCTATGGACGGTGTTCATAGTAGATACAAATCACAATAAACCAATTCTAAATTGAATAACAAGGAACTTAAAATAACAAGAAAATTTACATATAGAGTACTTCGTTTCGGATATAGACAAAGGCAATAAGATTGACGCAATAGTTTACATTTTTTTATTGGGTATTTGCCGCACTCCTTAGACAAAACGCCGAATTGTTTTCCAGTTCGGATATTTTTTCAATTAAATGTATACAAAAAATTGACGACACTTTGTGAATCAGCTGTACACAGTCTAAGATGAATCGTTCACGAGTACCAATAAGTTTCTATTTGATTAACCTAATTACTGTTATATGGATAACTTATAAAAGTGTGATATAAATTTGTTTTATTTTAACGAAGCCTTTATAACTAACTAGATAACATTTGTTATATGGATTAAAATTTAGCCTTTTTTGTATGGAAGCTCATCCATAATTTTGTCGAAAAACAACAACAACTCAACAATAACGGATACCTGAAATTTATATTCTTTACACATAAAAGAGCTGCGTCATGCGAAAATGGATCTTATGCAAATGCGGCCAGCGTAGCTCCGGACCAGCCGATCGCACAGTCTTGTTAGGAGCTACCATGTACGCTGTAAAGTTACGCAGGGTTTCTTTGACTCATAAGCGGACAGCGGACAGGAAATCCCCTGACCAGACTGCACGATTGTTCACGCTGGTCTGGAGCTACGCGCGCCGCCGGTGGCTTATAACCCATTTCCGCACGAGGCGCCTCATATGACCTTTCATGAAAATGAATTCTGCGCATACACAGCAATGTAACGTATATTGTATGACCGCATTTTATACGGTTTTCTGAATAAAGTTTACTATTCTCGAAGAACATTAATGAATCATTTGCTGCAATAAAACCTGTTTCATACATCATTTCAATCGGGAATGTAATATGATTGTCGCTCAAAACAATATGTAAACGTCGCGATGTAGACTGAGTGATGAATAAAGCTGGTAATGAAGCTAACAAAGAGCCAGATCTCAGCGCGTGGAAAATAATTACGGCATTTAAAAACCGACACTTATAGCTTAGGTTGAAACCAATGTAGCCATCGCATATTGTGTGAAATATGAAAATCTAGTATCTCTGGAGATACGAAATGACATGTTATCTAATTTGGTGAAACCATCTGATCACACAAATGCAATGATGTTATAAGCATATCACATTGCTTTCCCAACTTTGATTCGATTTATTTTCCATAATGGACATCGGTTGATCATTCATGCATCGTCTGGAGATGGATATGTAATATTGTATTATTAACAGACTTAGTACCGTCGTTTTAGTGCATGCCTTATCTGGGTTCTGGGATGATTGACGGTGGTTCTGTAATGATTCTTCGAAAATCAAGGAAATTGTCGTCCTTTATTATCCTACGCGGACTGCAGATGCTTATCTAGCACGACACTTAACGCCCATGCATTAGCCATATTTATCTAGAGCGAGGCAATTTGTTTGAGAGAAGCTCAGTAAACATTCATATGAGCCGTGCTCTGTGAAAAGAGGGTGTAATGCATCTGCGCAAAGTGTCGTCCCAGATTAGCCTGTGCAGTCCACTGTTATGATAATTTTCGTTTAAAGAAAGTCTCTTCGCAGCAAAAAACCCAGTTTAGGCGAAAAGTGTCGTTCCTGATTAGCCTGTGCGGATTAGACAGGCTAATCTGGGACGACACTGTATGCACATGCATTAAACCCCCTTTTCACAGAGCACGGAATATTTATATACAGATAACGATTTCCGAATGAAAGCACACAAATATTATATTTTCTTTAGAATAAACCCGTCATGTTGAGGCCATTCTACCTTTCGTTTTCTCACCACAGGCTGGTACGTCAGACGGTACGTTTACATGATGCACCATACCCTATCCATCTATTTCATGTCCATGCTATTCTTAACCCATTTTTGCCCAGTGGACTCTGCCATCCTTCTAAATTGGATCAATTTATTTCCAAAATTAGGGGTGTCAAGTATATTAATTTCTATATTTAGAATATTTCTTACAGAAATTCCTTTAAGCAAACAGCGCAAACCCTGACCGCATGATGCGGCGTCTCATCTCGGTCTACGGTGTTTGCCAAGGCCTTTTTTTTCTAGACACTAGTCATAAATGGGTTAACAATAAAAACTTTGAATGAAAAAAAATCATTTTTCTTTTTGCAAATTGTCTGTGATGCTGGTAAAAGAAATAAGAGCAATTATGTGGAAATAATGGTTGAATTATGAAAGTGATTTGCTGAGTTATTATACATCTAGTGTTCAATGTCTCTGCTAATTAAAAAACAACACGAACAATTTCATTTGTTCATTTTTCATGAAAAGAGCATCGTTGAAAATTGACCATTGTAGAGATAAAAATCTACTTAAATTATAATAAAGCAGTATCTTATTGTCCTCGAATTTTCATGAGAGGCACTGTAGTTTTATATTTTAAAGCGCTTCATAAAAAAGTAGATGCCCTTTTTCAGGAATGGGTCGTTGACCTCACTTAAAATCTACAGTAAATGCATTAAACATGGGAAGTTTCAATAAGTAAGAAAAAAACTAAGGAAAAACTTACCGCACAGAAGGCACACTCTGATACAATGCAATGTAATCATTTGTAGTGTAAATAAGAGGTAATAAAGAACAGAATCGACAACTTATGTCAAAATAATTAAATATCCTTGTAATGCAGGCGACAAAAGAAACTAATAACTAGAAATCTTTGTTTATTTTCCGCTCCGGTTCATCAGAGTATCAACGAATTTATTAATAACACGTTTTACGAGAAAGAAATTAAGTATATTAAGGAAATTTAGTTAAGGGGTCCACTGAGAAAATGAATCAGTCACGTCATCTACTGTTAATTATTACTTTTTGTCGGACATTATTTTTTTGTTGATTTCTTTGGTTGCCCAATCCACGAATTTAAAACAAACACAACTGAAAACGAGCGACGCAAATTCCTTATGTTTTCATAGATCAGAAATATACGAATTTAAGTGTTCACGAAAAAGTCAGTTGTGTAAGGACGTAGAAATTTCATACCTACGAACATAAATGAGTTAAAGATATTTCGATTGAAAACTTGCCAAAATTGTTAGGTAATTCGTTATACAAAAATACTTGTAACATATGAAATTAAAAAAAGCACATGCTAATCAGGGACGACACTTTCCGCTTTTATGACATTTTTCATTTGCATGAAGTCTCTTAGTAAAAATCCAATTTAGGCGTAAAGTGTCGTCCCTGATTAGCTTGTACGGACTGCACAGGCTAATCTGGGATGACACTTAACGCACATGCATTAAATCCTCTTTTCACAGAGCAAAACCTATATTACTCCATTATAATAATTGGAAAGTTTGCCTTCACCTTTTTTGACTTCGGAAGGTCTGTAGCTGGGTATCTTTGCCGCCATGGTATCTCTAGTATCCTTTGACACAGATTATTGGACAGAATAGTGGCAGACACATACATCCAGTGGCAGATTTATATCATGGATCAAGTGTTGAAAATAAAAATATGCGTCATATGACATCAGTTTCGCAATAAGTGTTCACATGATAGCATTATTAAAGGTTAATGTGCTTGACAATCAATAAAACAACATTTTTATCTTAACTTTGCTCTCTAATTACTACGAGTATTTCTAATCAATTCATAGGCAGTCCACGCAAGCTAATCAAGGACGACACTCACCGCTTTTAAGGAACTTTATGTTTGAAGAAAGTTGAAAGTTAAATAATAACAACATCAACCAACAACAACAAAAGCCAAACAATATAATCAGCAGGTCCCTATCCATTTTAGGTAACAAAGAGACGCACGGGCCAATTCTACCAGACACGCGGCGCCATGAGTAACCGGAAGAAGTCATGCGAGGTTCCGCTGCAGGATTTCGCGCGCATCCAGCTGATGTACCTACCGACGGCGCTGTCCAACGGGCGTCTGTTCACCGACTACACATTTCCGCCGGACAAATCGTCATTGACCTACGTGTACAGCGGGGACGACAGATACGAGAAGATGGTCTTTAAGCGTCCCAAGGTAGGTAAACTAAATTGGTTCTTGTTTACCAAATGCAAAGATCTTACCTCTCCCATAATTCTCGTGTCTTGTCTGATTCATACATCTCCCATAATGCTCATGTCTCGTCTGGTTCATACATCTTCCATAATGCTCGTGTATTGTCTGATTCAAACATCTCCCATAATGCTCGTGTCTCGTCTGATTCAAACATCTCCCATAATGCTCGCGTATCGTCTGGTTCATTCAGCTCCCATAATGCTCGTGTCTCGTCTGGTTCATACATCTCCCATAATGAACGTGTCTCGTCTGGTTCATTCATCTCCCATAATGCTCGTGTCTCGTCTGGTTCAAGCATCTCCCATAATGCTCTTGTCTCGTCTGGTTCATACATCTCCCGTAATGCTCGTGTCTCGTCTGGCTCATACATCTCCCATAATGCTCGTGTCTCGTCTGGTTCATACATGTAAAGTCACTTGTTGATATTACGTTTATGGAGGCCGTCTTCGTTTAAGATGACTGTCAACATTTCGTTTTTGTGTTTGTTGTATTTTAAGATACCTTTTTCACCCAGTGCGCCATTATGTTTCATTTCTTGTTTACGATGCTCTTGCTTCTGTGTTTTTATGTCAATATCGCAAACGTCGGAACAAATATAAATTTTTGTTAGTCAGCTTCAAATATCCAAATATCCTCACACAAACACCGTCATCCTAGGAATACGCTGCCCCCCGCCACGCCCCCTCCCTTGACATACAATGTACATCCAACTACGATTCTAATAAATACATTTTTTATTATACTTTTCGAAACGGTTACATGTTAGGCCACCGTTTATGGAGATAAAAACTTGTCAGTGAATGAGTGTTAGGACTTGAATTAGTCAGTCGATTTTCATACAAAAGAAAATGCCATCATGACTTTCAGATAGATAAATAAGATATGTAATCACATTTAACTATGCTAAGCTCTGATACTTAAGTTTGAGGTTCAACAACACCATGTATGTGCCATTGCTGTAAACGATAAGTATTTATCATGCAACAGTACAACCTCCGCGCAGAGATTTGACGGAAACCAGCATAGCTGGATGAAATCCCTGCCATAACTAACCACGTGATGATAGCCTAACCACGTGGTACAATAATTGTACCGTTGTAATTTTTATTTCTTTATTTATAGAATTATCTTTTTATTATAAACCTAAACGTATACAATAAATTCAATATTTTTAAAATGTAAAAAACATACTACTTTCATAATATAATACGTAAAGCAATAAAATTAAATACAACCAAATCTGGTATGATTTTCTTGTGATGGCAAAGATTGTATGTGAGAGCATGGAACGACAAATCTGCGTTGAGATTGGCAACAATATAATATGAAACTCGTTTGTGCGGAATACCGTTAGTGCCATCGTGGTAACGCATTAAAATTCAGAGGGCGACAATGCGATTGTGCGATAGTACGATGGCGAAAATGCGATAGTACGATGGAGACAATTCGATAGTACGATGGCGACAATGCGACAATGCGATAGTGCGATAGTACGATGGCGACATTGCGCCAGTACGATGTCGCCATCTTACTATCGCGTTATCGTTCTACCGTCATCGTATTATCGAATTGTCGCCATCGTACTATCGCACTATCGAAATGTCGCATTGTCGCCATCGTACTATCGCACTGTCGCAATCGTATTGTCGCACTGTCGTCATCGTATTATCGCAATATCGCATTGTCGCCATCGTACTATCGCACTCTCGCAATCGTTTTATCGTACTGTCGTCATCGTATTATCGCATTGTCGCCATCGTTCTATCGCACTGTCGCCTTCGTTTTGTCGCACTGTCGCCATCGTACTATCGCATTGTCGCCATCGTACTATCGCACTATCGCATTGTCGCCCTCTGGATTTTAATATGTAACCACGATGGCCCTAACGGCATTCCGTACGGTTGTTATTTAATGGTTGAGATGTCTGCTTTGCACTCAGGATCGCAATATTAAAGCATCGTTCCCAAGGGATCAAGTGTCGCGTTAGGACGCTCGAATGCAGATTTAATGTAAAATGTTTAGGATAATGTCTCCGAGAATCGCTATCTTTAAGTGATGCCAAGCTAAGTACACGTAAATACCACATGATCGACCATTTAGACTGCCTTCTGCCAGTCGTATATTACAGCTACGCAAATGGTATGTCGCAACTCCGGTATTACGACTGACGTGAAACATAAAATATAGGTCGCCTAGTGTAATCCCTATATCCGAGTTGGCAAACGTATACATTTGTATGGGTCGTACTCTGTGAAAAATGGGTTTAATGCATGTGCGTTATCAGGAACGATACTTTTCGCTTTTATGATTTTTTCTGATTAAAGAAAGCCTCTGTTTAGTAAAAATCTAGTTTCTGCGGAAAGTGTCCTACCTGATAAGCCTGTGCGGACGACACAGGCTAATCTGGGACGACATTTTACGCACATGCATTAAACCCCCTTTTCACATAGCACGGCTCATCTGATCTATATTTAGGCGTGTTCTAAAAACATGTGATATTTGTAGCGAGAGCGGTGTATACATGCTAATTGTAGGCAAACATTTGTCGTTAACTGTAGCCATTATATTCCATTTATCAGCACATGTTTTATTTTAGCTTTCAACATAATACCAAATCGGCGGATGAAATGAGAAAAATTTTTAAGTGACATTTAGTTTTATTGTCATTTTCCGATTTTTTTCCAACACTTTTTTTATTTCTTTATTATGATTCTTTGGACAATGAAAATAAAATACTGTCAATCAGCCGCAAATACATGTATCCTCACATAAGAACAAACGTTCTTCGTACACTCTGTCCTCATTGTCATCCGTCCAACTACGATTGTAATAAGAATATAAATTTCCCTTAATCAAACATACACCCGGTTACTTATTAGGTCACAGAGGTTGGATAAAAAAATTGTCAGAGCATGAGTGTAAGGAATTAAGTAAATCGAGTGGTTGTTATGCATCAATATTATTTCCTTATGGCTTCATAATTACAAATTATATGTATGCTACTCCAAGTATGTTTAATAACAAGACATTATCTAATAATATTTTTCTTTCCGCAGAAAACATACTACTCCTCAAAACACCACCGTCTTAACGATTTAATTTATACTCGCTCAATTAAAAATTATTGAAATAAAAAACAATTTAGTTGGCAACTGCATTGGGAACACAGTTAACTATTCTCAGCTGTGAAACTGAGGATTGCGGTCAACAACGACCTTTCCCTTGTATTTCAATAAAAAATAAAATACAAACGAATTAAATGTAAAATCTCACTTGTAATTTACTGGTTGAGATGTCTGCTTTGTCATGGAGATCGCACCATAAAAGCATCCTTCTTGGCGGGTCAAGCGTTCTTTAAGACGCGCGCATAAAGGTTTGCTATACATTTCTGAGATCAATGTCTGCGAGGATCGCTATCTTTAACCCATTTATGCCTAGTGGACTCTCCCATCATTCTTAATTGGTTCAATTTATTTCCATAATTAGGGATGTCTAGTATATTTATTTCTATATTGAGAATATTTCTTACAGACATTCCTTTAAGCAAACAGCGCAGACCTTGATGAGACGCCGCATCATCTGGGTCTACGCTGTTTGCCAAGGCCTTTTTTAGACGCTAGGCATAAATGGGTTAAGTGCTGACGAGCCAAGATCACGTAAACGCTTTATGAACGACCGGACTTTCTTCTGCCAGTCGTAAATTGCAGCTATACAAATTTGACGTCGTAAAACCGGTATCACGGCTGACGTGAAACAAAATAAAGTATGTCGCCTAGTTAAGATTCTTTTTTGACGTGTCAAACGTATAACCCCTAAAGAGAATATGGTTATTTCAAGAAGTTTAACATAAACTGTTTACATTGTAACTTGTTCAGGCAAAAAATCCGACATGTTCCGAAATTACCCGTCTTTCATACTTTGACCCGCCGCTCCTATCAAATGAAAATTTCCTTTATGATTTTTAGTTAAAGCGCACGTGGGAATATTATTTTACTGAAAAGGACTGTCAACAAAATGAATTAAGTTTGACTTTTACATGTCGGAAAACTTAAACGTTGCTCTGACATTTCCGAAGAAGTAATTAGGTTTCCAGTGGGTATCGTTTTTTCTTCCGAATTGATATCTCGAAACTGAATTTGATAACAAAAAAGAAGTTTCTAATTACAATCAATATTTTGTTACAAAATACGTTGGCAAATGACGCTAATTAGGTGAGATGTTGGAAAAGAGATAAAACTAAGAAAAATAACGAGAGACTTTGTAACATTGAAAGCCGTTCACCATGAAACGTTGATATACGGAAGTTTTTTTGTATGTACATACTGATGTATAGGAACTTAATGAAAAATACTTTGCTGTGCGCGCATTGTGTACAATAAATATGTTAAGGTTGCAGAAAAGACCAATTACATAGATCACACCATGAGTGACGCATGCCAGGTCAGTTTTGGCCTGTATCTATACGAGATTTTTTAATCAGGACCAAAACTTAACCCATTTATGCCTAGCGTCTAGAAAAAAAGGCATTGGCAAACAGCGTAGACCCAGATGAGACGCCGCACGATGCGGCGTCTCATCCAGGTCTGCGCTGTTTGCTCAAAGGAATTTCTGTAAGGAATATTCTAAATATATAAATAAATATAGTAGACATCCCTAATTTTGGAAATAAATTGATACAGTTAAGAATGATGGGAGAGTCCACTAGGCATAAATGGGTTAACAGGCATGATTCCAGCAAAAGTCAATTATGGGTCATGGATCGGAATATAAATATTACAGTAACGACTCGCATGTTCGTAGAAAAGTAATACAGATGTGCCATTTCCTACATTTCGATTTCAATTTACGTTAACGAGCTGCAAACGAGACCAATAAGACCACATATACTTTAGTTAGTTAGCCTTATTTTGGAAAAATGTAGCCTTTTTATATTTATACAAAATGCACACATGTTTTCTTTGACCGTATGATCTTAAAAAAGACCGAATATTGTAAGCTGAACAGGCTCAAAGCTCTAGATACTATTCAGCACGAGTCAACTTGAATGTGAGTATGGAGAGACATTAAGAACAAGTCAATTAAATGTGAGTATGGAGAGACGTTTAGAACAAGTCAACTTGAATGTGAGTATGGAGAGACGTTTAGAACAAGTCAACTTGAATGTGAGTATGGAGAGACGTTTAGAACAAGTCAACTTGAATGTGAGTATGGAGAGACGTTTAGACCAAATCAACTTGAATGTGAGTATGGAGAGACGTTTAGAACAAGTCAACTTGAATGTGAGTATGGAGAGACGTTTAGACCAAATCAACTTGAATGTGAGTATGGAGAGACGTTTAGACCAAATCAACTTGAATGTGAGTATGGAGAGACGTTTAGAACAAATCAACTTAAATGTGAGTATAGAGAGACGTTTAGAACAAGTCAACTTGAATGTGAGTATGGAGAGACGTTTAGAACAAGTCAACATGAATATGAGTATGACGAGACATTTGGAACAAGTCAACCTGAATGTGAGTATGGAGAGACGTTTAGAACAAGTCAACTTGAATGTGAGTTTGGAGAGACGTTTAGAACAAGTCAACTTGAATGTGAGTATGGAGAGACGTGTAGAAGAAGTTGACAAGTATACTTGTGAAAAACACGTATGTAACAAGTCAACAAGAATACGTATGGAGAGACCGATTTAAACATGTCAACATATACACGTATGGAGCGACCTTTCGCATCGAGACACAAGTATTCGTATAGAGTTACCTTTTGAAACAAGTCAACAAGTGTTCGTATAGAGAGACCTTTTGAAACAAGTCAACAAGTGTTTGTATAGAGAGACGTTTGAAACAAGTCAACAAGTGTTCGTATAGAGAGACCTTTTGCAACAAATCAACAAGTATTCGTATAGAGAGACCTTTTGCAACAAGTCAACAAGTGTTCGTATAAAGAGACCTTTAGAAACAAGTCCACAAGTGTTCGTATAGAGAGACCTTTTGTAACAAGTCAAGAAGTAAACTAATTGAAAGATCTTTTTCAAAGCACGATACATGTGTTATGTTTTAGTGGAACATAGAATATTTTTTTCACATCATTTGTCTGAAATATTGGTGTTTGAAAGAAGCTAAAATATACCAGAACACACCTTATAATCAAATATAATCAAACTGAAACTTAAGCTTAATACGAAGAAGGAAACATTACTAAAGCTTAAGTCCTTTATTTATGCGAATCGACCAACTGTCCGACAGAACAAAAATGCACCTACACATTACATAAGCAAAAACAATCAACAACACAGAAACGAACACGAATAAAACTGGGGTCACATCGTTGTCTCGGTAAATCCAAATAATTTGAGTTTAAACCAATTTAATGGAGGTCAACAATATAAGTCGTGCTTTTTGTAACATATTTTTATGAATGTGTACAAGCCTTATATAGGCATGACAAAACAGTATTCCTTTCATCTTGAAGCCACCATAGCCCCCATGGGTTGTACTAATATAATCAGCTACATTAACCCTTTACCACTTAGATATGTATTTTCACGCATTTGTAGTCCCTTGGATAGTTATATTTTTTATTTAAGACCTTTCTTACTAGATTCAAGTTTTTAAGGCTTAATTTCAAACCCTTCGATACTGAAGAGCAGCAAACCGCATAAAACCTGAACAGACTGAGTTACTCACAGGCTGTTCTGGTTTAATGCTGGTTGCAAAAGCCATTATCACTTTGCTTCTAATGGGAGAAAGGGTTAAAGCACGGTCTGCGCTTAGTGCCCCCCTTATTATTGAATTAATATCAGCAGCTACATGTACCTGCAGGTTCTGCCTCCCACATTGTCCTCAAGGTGGGTCATGTTTTGCTGTATTATTCGCTTCTGGCGACTGAACATGTTTGTAGCAGTAACAGATAATTGAATTTGGGAGGTAAAAACAAAAGCTGAGATCTCAAAAATGTGTCTCAATTCCTACAGTACTAGTATATGGCATCATAAGGAATATCAACACCAGGGTTTGTTTTTAATTATTGGCATAATGCTGAAAAAATACTTTTGAATCAAATGAAAACCTCTGAGAAATAAAATATGACATATAATGTTTATATACAAGTAATGCGTTTCGCGTCAGTTGTCTTTTGTAATATTGTTTTTTGTTCCACCAGCAGACACATTGGTCTGTTCCGTCCCCAAAGGAGGATGTTTTCTTTTCTATAACTAATCAATCTCAAAACCGACTGACATATTTACTGATTTCAATTTGAATATTCTATAAACCCATTTATGCCTAACATTTTATTCCCCGAATCTGTGAACACTAATCAATTTATCCCGTTACTTAAAACAGATGACGAGACCAATATTTCACTAACTGGAATATAAGTGTCACACCATATAGTTCAACGATTTTATATAAGGAATTAAAATCAGTATTCGGTCGGCTTATCTTGATATTATTGAAAATAAAAAGCATAGGAACATTATAGCTAAATTACGTTTGCCATTTCACAAATTATTAATTGAAACGGTTAAACACCAGATCATTTTTAGAGATCAACGTAAATGTGTTTTATGCAACCTTAATGATATCGAGGATGAATATCACTTTGTTCTTACATGTCCTTACTACGCCTATGTTATACATTAATTCCAAAGAATTATAGATTTCGCCCATATATGTTTAAGTTTATCGACCTACTTAATAGTTCAAAGAAAAAAGTGTTAAGAAAACTAGCCATGTTTTGTTTAAAAGGCTTCTAAATGCGAGAAAATGTCCTATAAATGTAGTATACATTATATATCTTTCATAAAGCCAATAAGGGTAGAATAATGTCATACTTGTTGCAATCATTAAACAACGTTTTTACATTATGTGGTCATCAAGTATTAACCTCTTCCATGTGACATTCTCACTTAAACATGTTGTATTTCATTCCCTTTTTAATCGATCTTCCTTCAAATAATTATGTTTTGTATTTAATTGTAACGCATGCTGTTATTGTATATGTATGTTAACGACGATGAGCTGTATATATGCTTAAGTCAAATAAACTAGTCTGCTCTGTTATGTTCGGTATTTATGCTTAGTTTCGGCAAATATTTTTTGTTAATGTTTTGCAACTTTATTTTAGTTATCAGAATATATTTCATTTGAAAAAATATAATAAATCTCATTATTATCATAATTATCACTTTCTGTTTAAAATAGGAAATAAACTCCAATGCCGTGTTTGCTGGGGTGGGCGGAGTTTATGAGGCCCCGTTCCCATGGAAACGCTGGAAGAAGTGCGCGTGGTTCGAGGCGGCTATCGCAGTCGTGTCGCTCAACATCCGGTACCTCGACAAGTTGGTTCCCGGCTACCGGAACTTCGATCAGACCTTTCATACTGACTATATAGGTACGTGGATCTGGAGATGTAAACATACACAGATTGTGTTGCTCACACCATTGGAATGGTTTGGTCAAGTAGACCACGCATGCAAATGGCGTTACTGTTAAGGTTCAAAATTAAAAAACAAAACCAAACATTCTTATCAGTGATTCTTACATACTACTTAATCCTCTTCAGCACTCCACAACACGCGATATTGAGCCACATACTAAAGTTATCTAAGTGATAAAATGAAATAAATAGTTTATTTATTATAAGTATTCTGCTAAAAGTTTTGAATATTTTTAGGTTTATAACTTACCCGGTACTTAAAACATTTAAATGCAGCGTCGTGTTTTACCTAGAATGCGTTTTTGTTACAACGCACTGCAAATTGGATAGGGGCGATACAATTTCTTATAACTATTGATTATTGAAATAGAACGCTTTATTCAAGTTTTAATTTACAATCGATCGTTGCCAGAATGTTCTCCTTTTATCTTCATATACAAATTGTCATTCATTAAGTAAAAAACAACAGTATAATTATAAGAGAAATTATATTTATATTGTAGAAATGATATTGTACATATGTGACTTCATTTTTATAAAATTTCCTTGCGATAAAATACACTTGATATTATAATACACTATTGCTTAGTTCCTTTTGTCGCCAAGAGTTCCATGTAATGAGCGTGTTGATTGATTTGAGATGTTTGTCTGTTGATAAACACCAGTTTTTTCATTGCTGATAAAACGAATTTTAATCTTCTGGAGCTTAGTTACGACCTGACTACTCTGGTGGGAAATTTAATAAGTGATTTAATGTTTTAGTCGATTATACAAAAAAGTAATGTGGTGATAACATCATGCAATTCCAATGGTAAAGCACAGGCGCTCGATGGCAATGTATTTTTAAATTTATTTATGTTTAGTTACCCGTTGTTTATTATAATGCATACACATACTAAATCAATAAAAATCTTCCGACAAACGTCTCTTAAAAAAAAGATAGTTCGACTATGTATATAGATAATCAAACTAACTTTTTTTAGAAGACGTTTTGTTGGAAGATTTTTATTGATTTAGTATGTGTATGCATTATAATTTTTTATAATAAACAACAGGTAACTAAAAATAAAATTAAAAAAAAAATAAAAATAAAATAATAATAATGTATTGCCATCGAGCGCCTGTGTGGTAAAGTGCTTAATACACTCTCAGGACTTTTAAATCAACAGTTTTCTTGAAATGTACCAACCATGATACTATTTAACCCGCGTCGTGCGAAAAGGGGCTGTAATGCTTTATGCACGTTCACGCCGTTTGGTCTGGACCTACCCTGTCCGATAATCACGAAACCTTGCGTTACTTTAAAGCGGTCAGCTTAGCTCCTTGCCAGCCTGTGCGGCTGCGAAAGCTGGTCTAGCTCTACAATAGCCGCATAAGACTCATTTTCGTATGACGCGGATCATACTATGTTTTTCGTTGACTACAATAGGAATCCTGCTCTGCCACGTAAGACGTTCTGTTGCATACCACATGGGCTATAACCCATACACGGCTAAAGTTCACCTGTTCTACAAACTAATTCAGTTTATATTGTAGTGCATGAATATGCAAAAATAATGCAATTCATAACAACTATTCTCTAGGCTTAAAACGATTTTAATTTTACTTTATATTCGGCTGACGTATGTATATTTTAACCCATTTATGCCTAGTGGACTCTCCCATCCTTCTAAATTGGATCAATTTCTTTCTAAAATTAGGGATGTCTAGTATATTTATTTCCATATTTAGAATATTTCTTACAGAAATTCCTTTAAGCAAACAGCGCAGACCCTGATGAGACGCCGCATTATTATGCTTCTCATCTGGGTCTACGCTGTTTGCCAAGGCCTTTTTTCCAGACGCTGGGCATAAATGGGTTACATATCGTACTCATACAAAACTATTGTGTAGGCTTTATACGAGTGCAATTGTCATGCAATAATGCTGCGCCTGGTTCATGTATAGTTCTTGATATCGTACTCAGAGAAACAATAGGTTACCATGGACACCGTTGTGTAAACTGATTATCAATAAAATTACCTCATAACATGTCAGACGATGTAGAATTCTGCAGATACAACTATAAGCGCACATAAAATCCTGATATATAAGAGATGACAGCCACGTACATAGCATGACTGGATGCCAAATCAGACTCGATCTGGGAAAACGTTAAACTGGGATCATGCATGTGCGTATAATCTCATCCAAGATTAGCCTGTGCAATGCGCAGGTATATCTGAGACAATCCTTAACGCACATGAATTAGACCCCGTTATCCCTAAGCGAGGCTTTATGCTTTTTTTTTCGACCGTACGTCGCGTTCTTGTATCACGGGCTCAACCCCCACAGTGGGAGCGTTCTGTACTTCTCCACCAAAGACACCAAGGACTGGTTCTACCTAGGAAACGAACTCTATAGTATTTCAATAAGCCTGAGGCTTTCGATGCAATTGATCTAAAACAAATAGGTTAAACTAAACTATTTCAGGCTGTTTCAACTTCAAGCTGTGGCGGTTCGGTGAGTGGATAGACCTGGTAGTGGACGACCACCTCCCCACCCTCGACAACCGGCTCCTGTACTGTCAGGCTTACGGGAACCCACGGGAGTACTGGGGACCCCTGGTGGAAAAAGCGTATGCAAAGTAGGTGCCCCGCTCCTTGCATTTTCATTAAATAATTAAACTCACCCTTAAGTTGTGATCTACCCTGAAAACCCGTTTATTGCATCTTAGCCCTGCATTTAATCGTCGCGCCTTGTATCTAAGCTCCGCATTTAAACTCTATCCCTTTTCGCATTTGAGGTCCTCATTTCACCACCTTCTCTGGCATCTAAGGTCCGCTTTTAACCTTCGCATATTGCATCATAGCCCAGCCTTAAACGTCGGCACCTTTCATGTTTACTCGGCCCTAAATTTTCGTCCTGTGCATCTTAACCCCGCCTTTAACCGCCGTTCCGTGCATATTTACTCAGCCTTTACTCCAACTATTGCATCTAAGCTCCAGCGCCCCTTTCATCTTAGACCCGCTCTTACAGCTTATCCCACGCATCTTAGTTCTGCCTTTAATCTCATTTATTTAATTTAAACACCGACAATAAAGTCCATCGATTGCATATTAGCCTAGTTTTTAATCTCTGTCAGTTGCGGTGCGGGTCGCGCTGTCCACGTTTGCGACGCTGGTTCAATCCTAGCGTCCTCTGGGAGTTTGGTTGAAGATCACCTCCATTTACTACGATATCCCCACCCCACAGGAAAAAAAAAACAACACGAAAACGAAATACTTTTTTTTAAAACGCCTTAAAAAACGCAACAATTATTCACATGAGCCCCAACTTTCGTGAGCCCTGTAAGTAATAAGTATGAGTGCCGGGAGACATCCAGTTCCTTACATTATGCAACCTCAGGTGCGGAAGAACAAAAAACAAATAAATAAATAAAATTGCACACAATACTTGTTCAATTCGCCTGATAAATCTTCGCAACTGATTGAGCCTGTACGTGTGTTGCTCGTAGTGAAAGTGAATTAAAAGATAGTGCCACGCCCTTTTAATCTTAACTCCAGCCAAAAAAACATCACACCATGGACGTCGGCGTCAGCTTTAATCCCGACTCTTGCATCTAAAAATGTCAAAAGACACCATCAATAACAGCAACAACCAAATATAGCGGAGACAACAAACACTGAAAAGTCGCCAATTTTAACCACACAACAGCAACAAACAACAAAGCAATAAAATTGGAATGCAAATACAAAACAACAATAATCAACATCGATGTCGAAGACGCCGCCATTTCCCCTTCTCTTCCACTTCTTGAAATTCATTAATCAAAGTCCTGTAAGGTTTTGGAGTCTGAAACTCGCCATTTCACAAGACTAATTCGTTTTACGCGTTGTACGTTATATGGCCTCCGGTTAATGGATGAATTAATGGCGACGGGAAAACGTCGCAGATGGTGCCATTATGTTTAAGGAATGTGCACTTATGTAGGCCAAGACTTTTTACAATGAAGAACGCTTGATGCGATAGATTTAGATGCGTGCTTTCTCGGGTTGCACTGGCTAATCAGGGACGACACTTTCCGTCTAAACTATATGTTCGTTAAGAAGATAACTCTTTTAAACGAAAAAAATCCACAAAAGTCGGAGTGTCGTCCTGATAAGCAATTGCGGACCGCACAGGCTAAACTGGGATGACACTTAAAGCACATGCATTCAGCCCAGTTTAAAGCGAGGCTTAGTTATTGACGAATCCTCGTATTTCTACGATGATTCAGTCCATCAAAAGCAATAAAAACAGACATATTTAAAAACAGACAGAACTAACAAAGAAACAAACAAAATAACAACAAACATTACAACATAAAAAACTTACAACATCCCGCCCAGCCACAAAGCGAAATGGTGGTATCTCAAGTAATAAAATCAACGATCTACTTTTCATATATTCGCAGACCGAGCCCTTTATAATATGAGCCTCGTTCTTGAAAAACTGGTCTCAATGCACTTGCGTAAAGTGTCGCCACATATTAGCTTTTACGCACAGGCATTTAGCCACGTTAAAAAAAAATAACGCGTCTAATTTATATCCCTGCAGGTGCAAGAAAACCTATGAAGCTAACGAGGTGGGCCGTACAATGGACGCGCTGACGGACCTAACGGGGGCGGTGTGCGAGTACTTCACGCCGGATATCAACCCTCCGGAGAACCTCTTCCACCTGCTTTACAAGTCGTGCGTCAACCGGTCGCAGATGGTCTGCTGGCGGAACGACAAACTCCTCACTCCAACGGGATTTACTTATGACCTTCACCCCCAGGAACAGGTCAGAGGTCCAATCTGAGATTGCTTACGCAATGAGGGTTGGTGTGTGTGTGTGGGGGGGGGGGGGGGGGCTAGCTTCAAGGTTTGTAGATTGTCGGACTGTCATTCCGGAGGGAAAGGAGAAAGTGAGCAAGAATTGCAAGGCCAGTCAATGAACTTGTGTGGGGCTTTGGCATAAAATTACTCCTGGGGCCGTTGTAAATTTCAAAATTGTTTTAATTGACCGAAAAACTATAAATAAATCTATTTTTTATAATTTATGTAGCATGATCTGGGACATGTGTGTGTGTGTGTGTGTATGAAATAAGAAATATATTTTAATTTGCTGCGCTTCTGCTTAGAGCTTCATGTTGCGTTGTTTATTGCCTATTAAGTTGTTTAACAACGACAACTTATTTCTCTGTTAACAACTTTTATTACGTGAGCTTTTGAAATACGAGCCTCGCTGTGGAAAAACGGGGTTTCAAGCATGTCAGTCCGGGGTCATCCCAGATACGCCTTTGCAGGCCGTACAGGCTTATCAGGGTCGAAACATTACGCTTTAATAGCAAAGTATATTGTAAAAGAAAATCCAGTTTTGGTTTAATGTGTTGTCCCTGATAAGCCTGTGCGGAATGGCTAAACTGGAAAGACAATTCCATGTATTAACCCATTTATGTCTAGCGTATAGAAAAAAGGCATTGGCAAACAGCGTAGACCCAGATGAGACGCCGCATGATGCGGCGTCTCATCAGGGTCTGCGCTGTTTGCTTAAAGGAATTTCAGTAAGAGATATTCTAAATATAGAAATATATATACTAGACATCCCTAATTTTAGTAATAAATTGATCCAATTTAGAAGGATGGGAGAGTCCACTAGTGATAAATGGGTTAAGCCATATTTCCCAGAATGCGGCTCAATTATGAATTATCGTGGTTACTTGGGAAAGTTCTCCCTTTGCTTCAGGAAGAGATACCTGCGATACAGCAGCAGACGGTTCGCTACTTGCACGTGCTTACAGCGGCCACAAAGGTAACGGAGCACTGACGTCATTAGCGTTGCACTTGCAGTGTTCCTTAAACACAGACAAGTGGTTATTCTTTTATTCTTGTTGTTTTGAAACTGCCCACATAATGTAAGATCAAAATACTGCTTTCTAATCATGACTCGACCATACGCGCTTAGGTTAAAAAGTAAGCCTGCATGCCCAATTTGTACCTGTATGAAATTTCTTTCTTATATAATTGTTGAGCAACTTGATTTTTTTACAATACAATGCGCGTTCATAACAACAGACTGGAACACTTAGATTGCTATAGACGATGGCTTTACGAGGTATTTGTAATTATTATTATTTTTTTCAGTTCCCTCTGTCGGATGGTCGGATGATAGAAATGGTCCGACTGCTTTGTCCTTTCACCGGTGAACCGGTCTGGAACGGAAAATTTGCCGAAAAGTACTTTGTTCAATAGTGAAATACATAGCTAATTTAACGGGGCCTATCTGGGTAGCGCTCTAGGAAAATGGGGCTTAATGCATGTGCGCCAAGTGTCGTCGACGGCACTTTCCGCCTACACTTGCATTCAACAAAGTTTCACCAGTACTTGGCTCCTTTTTTTAGTAAAGTGTGTATCCCAGCTAAAATGAAGAACACACTTCCCAATGTGAATCGAACTCACGACCTTCTTATACCCAATGCTGTTTAAAAAGAGTCTTTATCGTCAAAGTTTTACGGCGTCCTGTCTGGTACGTCATCGAATCGCCTAGAGGACGCTATGGTTGCAGCAGCATCGTGGTAATAAACCACGAGCACGTCGTAAAAACACACTAGGATAGCTGTACGTTCTTGACATTGTCCTTAAAATATCCCTATGCGTTCCGTATCGGAGTAATGCATCTGTATTAAGGTGTCGGAGTGTTTGTTGTCGCATTCACGTCGCCGTATAACGCCATGACGAAGTAAGAGGGCCGCAATGAGGCAGCGGTTAGGTACAGTAAACGCAGTACCTGAAGAAATATAGGGGACCTAAAAAGGTCGTTGCGGTAACAAAAACAGCAGGGCGCATGTGTGAGGGATAGCAAAAGATTATATAAAAAGTGCATTCTTTAAAGAAACTCATTTGCGTTCTTATTGTTACAATTTGCGTTTCCAATAATTGAATGACCGTGTGTCAGTCAGTTCAGACGCCTGTCCTGTGTAACAGATATATTATTCAAACAAGATCACTCTGTTATTGATGTAATATGATTAGCCCCGTGGACGTTGCCTACAAACTGCCACAAAAAACGGCTCAGAAAATGTTTCCGTGAATAACAACATGTACATGTAGATTGATTAAGTTATGTGTACTCGAAATGGTTCTTACAAAGACCAAGTAATTTAATTCAGAAGCTCGTACACTATGGTTTCTGTTAAGATTCAGGTATTTACCTTGTTGGTCATCTTCCGTCTAGATTTAAGAACTTTTCATTGATCATTACAGAGAAATGTTTTCCCATATGACAAATTAAATTAAACCCGTTGCGGATGTTAAATTATACCATAATTGAGACGTTGTCTGGGAAAAAAAGTCCACACAGTCTAATCTGGGACGGCAAAATAAGATTAGAGCGGAAAGTGTCGTCCCTAATAAGTATATGGCTCTTTTTACACACGCATAAGCCCTGTTTTCCCAGAACGAGGCTCATGTTATGTGTATTTTTGATTTCAGAGACGAGATCTCCTGGGGTACTGTGAACACGGAGTTCATCAACAAATACAAGCCCCTCGTCAACAAAGAGACGAGCGAGTACTGGATGACCCTCGAGGACTTCCGGTGTAATTTTGGGGGCCTTGTCGTCTGCAGTAGCGACATTCCGTACACGACCGAGGGCCTTGTCACCGACCGATGCTACCGTAGAATGAGCGAGGAGGAAATTAAATTAGGTACATACCGCCCCCTCCCAGGCCATCCCACTTTCTAAATTTCATCGAGGCTCGTAAATGCGATTTTCGCTACTTTAACCCATTTATTCATAGTAGACTCTTCCATCCTTCTAAATTGGATCAATTTATTTCCGAAATTAGGGATGTCTAGTACATTCATTTCTTTATTTAGAATATTTCTTACCGCAATTCCTTTAAGCAAACAGCATCATGCAGCGTCTCATCTGGGTCTACGCTGTTTGCCAATGCCTTTTTTCTAGACGCTAGGCATAAATGGGTTAACATATAATATATCAGAACTTTTTTGGTTTTCATAGCATTAGGAAAGTCTTTTTAAAGTATGAAACGTTAACAGTTCGTGTTGATACACAATTATAGCATTATAATCTGGTTTCCATAGCAAACAACAAGTGGCGCAACATCGAGGGGAAGCAGCGGCGGCCCAGCGGAGTCTCCTACTTCAGCTTCCACCGAAACTCGCATCCGCACGTGGAGCGGAAGAAGAAACACAGCGCACACGCCAAACTCTCGCTAGGCAAATCCGCTAGCGAAAACTCGGCGTCCAACGAACCCGGGCTACTAGTGCGTGAAAATTCCAGAACCGTCAAAGTGGACAATACTTATATTAACAAAAGTAAAGAGAGATCAAGAAAACAGTCTCACCAAATGAAACTTGGTGGTGGTGGTGGTTCCAAACATAGTCATAAGAAATGCGCTCTGATGGACAGAACGAATGATGCTGATGCATCGAAACGGGAAGCAGTGTTATGCGAACGGAAGTACAGTGCTGATGCTGGGCACCGATCTATCGGCCATGATGCATGCGTTCATCTTTCATGCCTTGGACCAGCGAGTGAGGACACGGAAAGCTCTGCGGGCTCAACAGGCTCGACCTGTACATTAACAAACCAGGACGGTTGTAAGGAGACCGTCTCCCGCCCGTCATATGCCGCTCACCGGAAGGGGAGCCTTGACTACATGCAGGCGCGATCCGATAGCATCGCTTCCACTTGTTCCGCCATCTCTGAGTGCCAAAGCACATTTTCCACGTCTGATATCACACTGAACATGCAGTCGGGATTATCGCGGGAGAATTCCTTGCGGCGACCGAAGAGCGCTCCCGGAACTTTTGTACGGAACGCTTCGTCTGGATCCCTGCCAAACATGGTGGTCAACAATTTCATGGCGTCCTCCTCGGACAATTTCCGGTCGCATGGTTCCTGGAGGTACATAATCGAGTACAAGGGGAAATGGGACAGTAAGTTCCTGTTAAAATTTCTTTAAAAACAGACATAAAGTCGCAAATGAAAACAGTTTAAAAATCCATTTTTATAACTTGTTTGCCATTCGATTGTTCTTACTGTGACTGTTTATTTTAATATTAGGACGACTGCAATTATAACGATAATGTCCAGTTTCTCAAGCCGATGTCATAACCGGGTTACTCCGACCTTACGTCACACTTGCGTAGATTTTTGACGAATATGTGTGTCGGACGTAAGACGAACCAGCTCGCAAGGTCACCACAAACGACACAACTGTCACTAGCGCAAGCGCTTAAATTTATGCATCGGTCGTACGCCAAACACCCGTCGTAAGGGCAACGTGCGCATATCGTGTTTCGAACTTACGTGCAATGCACGTTGTTTTACTCGGCATTTTCCCATCGACGTCTTGCTTGAACCGTGCGACAAATAACGTTAATGTTACCGAAGCTACTTTTATCAATTAATCTCGATGACTTAGTCAGAATGTTTATTTTGCCTACACATATCTTTTTTCAAGTGCATACGAAAACCAGGTCAAAAGTTCAAGTCTTGGACTAATCGTGTTATCCTTCTCAAAGCCTCAGTTTGACTCAATCTCGAGTGGTCGTTATTTGTATCTGGAACATCAACTCCGTGTTTAAATCTAGGTCAGATTGGGCTCAAAAACTATTGATTTTACCTTTATTGTTTTTCATGAGCATCAAAACTGAAATAAATCCACTTTGAAAAAAAAACAACAACACGCATTTAATTCCACAAAACATACAAATGCTTCATAATTTCTATCTCTCAAGGGTATATCGTTGCGACGAGCTTGTGAATATATCGCGTAAACCGGTCGACAACGGCGCGTCCGACGTCGGCCTCTCGGAACGCTTGCATTCTGCAAAAGTTTTCAACTAACGCATTCGTTTGTCTTGCGATCTTAAAATCGTATGCCATTCCCTCTGTCCGCGTTTACGATAATCAGCGAAAAATATATGGCTTACTTGTGTTGCGACTGATGATGATGACGTTGACTATGACGGTACAAAATTTAATGTATACACAACATTTTTATCCGAGTGCACTCAATGCAATATTTCGCAACTTGCAGAAAGCGAATCCGGTGTTAGCAGCGTCGACATGAAGCTCCATATGAGGAACCCGCGGATACCGCTGCACGTGCTTCACCCGGACGCCATCAATAGAGTGGTCGCCCCTGGATACCACGGCAAGAGTCACGTGATTATCTCCCTTGTACAGGACTACAGACATGGCGCTAAGACGGCGAATAGCCTCCTCATGCCTATCGGCTTCTCCGTGTATAAGGTGAGGGCTCCGTATTATTAAACAAATTTTGAAATACTGTAAAATCATTTATATTCTTCGACAAGAAATCTCGTGTTTTAAAACAACGATTTTTTCGTTTACACATAGATTCGTTGATTTCTGATTTTTGAGAAACAATTGCGTCAGTGATTTCCCGATGCGCTTTGTGTGAATTTTTTTTGGATCTGTCAACACATGAAATCAACGATCATTAATGTCCCACGAATATTAACTATTTACAGTACTTACGTTGATATGTTGTCTATTGCCAATTACAAGATCTGAATTAATGTTGGTGCTGACCGTCAACATTCCGTTGGAGTTATAAAAAGAAAGATCTTACGAATATTTAGGCTGGTATTAAAAGTTGCTCAAAGTTTACTTCTACATATCAAGAAATGCTATTAAATAGGGATTTGGAAGAGTCTTGTCTTTGAATAGTGTGGAAAATAACATTTGACTCGTTAAGTAAGTTAACTAAAGCCAGTAAGCAAACCTTCTTACCTTTTTTTAAAATATATTAACAGAAATAAACAAAATAAAAATCGCCTTACAGGCACATTTTGAAGATGTGTTGTTATTTTGCACCAGCTTCAATAATAATATAAAGTTAGTAATGCTTTCTTTCCCCAACGATCGTTCTCATTCATATTATTTTAAGCAACATAACAAAAAATGTATATCATGTAAGATAAAAGTTCAGTCGTAACTTAATCTTGACGTGATTTCTTTTCAAAAAAACCGAGCCGGTAAAATATGTATTAAAGATTAAATGTTTATCTTAGTTTAAGTCACAATTAAAATTAGTGATATATGATCCCAAAATATGCCCAGTGCAGTTGATGCGCATGTACTAGCTTATATAAGCGGCAACTCGACATTACGATTGCGGTCACGATAAATGTTTAGTCTTTTTTCACTTATAAACTGAGTCAAATTTTATTCTTTAGACGAAAAACCCGGTCCGGGATGAAAAGCGCTCGCTTTCAAAGTTATCCTTGCTGGGGGAAGTGACGTCATATAACGATAACCGCGAGATCTCAACGAGATTCGACCTCTCTCCCGGAAGTTACTTCATAGTGCCTTACTGTCTGTCCGACAACCACAGTGGTCAGTTCCTGGTTCGAGTCTTAGCCGAGAAGGATCCAGTGGCCGGGAAAACAGGCTGGTTAGATGTGACGTCATATCCGTAACGTTTGACAGCTTTCTTAATTCGTGTGATACGGGTTACAATTCTGTGAACGGCATTGTCATATATTCGATAAATGTTCTAATACTGTCAAATTAAAAAACACACTAAATAATGAAAGATATTCAGTTCCTCGACGCTATTCTTGGAAGGCTCTCGAATATTTAACAAAAAGATAAAAAATGATAAACCTATTTGAGTCGTTTCACAAACGCAAAGCCGTACCATAACAGACAAAGTTAGTAACTGTAACAGTATTTTTCTTCCTTTATGGTTTCTTTCGTTTAATAAAATCGCTGCGTATCACGAGGTCACGTGACGTAATATCTGATTTATTCTACATCTGACGCTACATTTTATTCGTTACAGCGTGGTCTCATAACCAGCCGCACGTTAAGAAGGTCCGAGGCATGTCTCCCTGCAGAAGAACGAAACTGGCTCGTGTGACCCAGCAGTGCTTTGATAGACTTTTCTTTCTCATGATTTTCATGTTAAAAACACCACAGTGTAGTTCAAATCAAACTGGCAAGGATCTGGAGATACGTGTACAAGTCATGGAACACATTACTACAGACATCTTCGTCTTTGTTTAGTTTCCACACTTTTATTGGCAGTCGTTATTACATACACATACGTACATATGTAAATGATATACGCAATTGATGTATATGAACATTATAAAGGTTTAAGAAGTGATACATTCGCATAATCATGAAACACAATTATGTTCGGTAGTTAACAAGATTACATTTTTCTGTTATATATTGTCGTATTATCATTTTTAACATGTACTAATTTTCCAGATATATTTTGGATTTAATATAGGGCAAATGAGATTTGATTTCGAATTTTCTTTCTTTCATGGTGCTGAGCTAAACGTGATTCCAAGAAGAGTCATTAAAATGGAAGCGCCGAGTATCTTATCACATTTTAAAGTGTTTATCAATATATATATATATATTTTTCACAATAAGCGTAGGAAAGTGACAATTGGCCGTAAAATATTTTCATAATTTATTAGTATTGTATAACCTTAATTATTTCTCAAGGTAAACCATATATGTACGTAAGTCTCGGCATGTTCTGACAAAAACTTGTTGTGGATTAAAAATTGGTTTGCGTTTTTAAGCAATTTCTGCTTTTTACTTTTAAATATAAATTATGTAGTTATGAACTGTTTTCGTCAATTGTCTTGTTTCCGTGTCACACGATCGTATATACACATTTAAAACAAGAGATGTGGTAAAAACGTTTATAAAAGTTGGACTTTTTTGTGTTTACTTTGAAATAATTGTTTTTCAGCCAAAGTGTAAATTATAACAAGTCCTCTATTGCAATGCACATCGATTCGCAAATTATATACAAAATGTACTTCAAAATGTCCTTGTTCTTTAATGAAGTCTTTGTTCATAAATAAGGATTTAAAAGGAATGGTTGCCACCACGAATTAAGTCTTAACTAAGTCAATTAAAGTTTGTATTAATATCACGGTGAGCATATAATATATGACAGGAATAGTTGCAACCACTGAAATATGTCTTCAATAAGTTGAGGACATCTTTTTGTTATAACAGTAAGCATCGATAACTGGAATAAGTCAAAAATAAGTCTAGGAAAGTTAATATATCAATAAAATCATATTTAACAGAAGTTACAGAACTGGTTGCCACAACTGAAATTAATCTAAACTAAGTCGAGAGAAGTTATTATTGCTTTCCAAGCGAGCATATATAACAGGAATGGATACCATTACTAAACTGGACTTAGTCGAGTTTGTAATAGCTATCACGTTTTGCATATTACAGGAATACTTTCTTATACTGAAACACGTTCAAACTAAGTCGAGGACAGCTTTTATTGCTATCACAGTGAGCCTATATAATAGGAATGGTTGCCGAAATAACTCGAGGCATTTCGCGACACTAGAACGAGGGTGAGGTCTAGGACTAGAGTTAAGATCGTTCAAGTACAAATTTATCACTAAAACGGGGGTGAGGTCTAGGACTAGAGTTAAGATCGTTCAAGGGTGAGGTCTAGGACTAGAGTTTAGATCGTTCAAGGGTGAGGTCTAGGACTAGAGTTAAGATCGTTCAAGGGTGAGGTCTAGGACTAGAGTTTAGATCGTTCAAGGGTGAGGTTTAGGACTAGAGTTTAGATCGTTCAATGGTGAGGTCTAGGACTAGAGTTTAGATCGTTCAAGGGTGAGGTCTAGGACTAGAGTTTAGATCGTTCAATGGTGAGGTCTAGGACTAGAGTTAAGATCGTTCAAGTACAAATTTATCGAATTTAAAGTTGCTCTATTTCTACTACTTATTTTAGCGCTGATTTTTACTTGTGTTTTTTGCATATGCTTTAGTGGCAATCAAATTGTTGTACATTGATTAAAGCTATATCATATATGTTTGCATGACAATATGTATGTATTATATTCACCAAAGTTTAGCATTTATATAGGTATGTTCTCTGCGTACATTGCACATTATACAATGTGAAATTTTAATTGTGTATACATATTTTATTATGCACATAAAACACATTAAATGTTTTCCTTTTCCAATATTATTATTCATATGTCAAAATCTTACAAAATATTCAGATCGTATTACAATTTTTAACATATAGCAAATTATACATGCTAAATAAGGAAATATACAAGAAATATAATTTTCTAGAAGCACAAATGTGTTATGTTTTATTCCATTCTGTATTATCTTGAAATACAAGTTAAGAAGTATCTATTTTTGGATGTTTCTCGATTTCGTATGTCACCCACGTGATAAATTGTTTTAAAATCACGGAACATTGCAGCGATTTTGTTTCAGAACTTTATAGACACACGTTTTTGGACTACTGGACTAGGCTTTAAATAACAACGCTTGTTAAAAGGGTCGCTGTAAAAACTTATACATTTTTGTCCCCTACCGGTTTGCGCTCTGTGCGTCTGTCTGTCTGTCTTGTCTGAGTCTGTCTGTCTGTCAGACTTTTCTGGATCCTGCGATAACTTTAAAAGTTCTTAATATTTTTTCATGAAACTTTAAACATGGATAGATGGCAATATGGACATTATGCACGTCATTCCATTTTGTTCCTACGTCAAAAATTATGGTTGCTATGGCAACAAATAGACTAGAAATACTGCTGAAAATGGTGGTTTTCTGGATCCTGCGATAACTTTAAAGGTTCTTAATATTTTTTCATGAAACTTGCAACATGGATAGATGGCAATATGGACATTATGCACGTCATTTCATTTTGTAACTACGTCAAAAATTGTGGTTGCTATGGCAACCAAAAAAAATAATAATCTGAAAATGGTGGAACTTCTGACAATGGTGGAGCCGGAAGAGGGTCATATTGCTTAACAATAGCCTTGTTAACATATGGTCTCTTACAAGGTATTCCTGGAAATTATTTACACAAAAAAAAAACGTAGAAATATTCATAAGTCGGGAATCTCTGACAAAGTGGAGACACTGGGGGCTGACGAGGTATAAGCGTAGTCCGTTTCGCTACGACGTCGGGTATATGTTTTACTACGAAAACATTTTGTAAATACACATGACATCGAAGAACGGATTAGTGGAAATTTGTGTTTAAAACAGGTAAGATTATGCTTTTGTAATAACAAAACTCTGAATTTAAGCACAATGACATTTCATAGATCTGTTACATCAAATTATGATTCAATATGTGTCTGGTTTATGCGGTTAATCATTAAATATACCGCTGATTTATCAAACCGAAGTCAAGTTTCACTTTAAAAAAATGCAATTAAGGTTTACAACTGCTTTTAATTGACACAATTTTACAATTTCCATATTGAAAATATTGTATGTATCGTTAAGCCACTGGTGTGTTTATAAATGTGTAGGGTGGCCCAGTTATCAGAAATAAAGGCTAAATAGTATTATTATGCATAATCATGTCTCTGACAGTATACGTATATGCCTCGCTACGACAACGCTTTAGCGTGTATGCGTTTCTCACAGAAGACGTATTGGTTATCTCTCAAAGGCGAAAAAAAGACAGCTTTTTTTTAAATTCAGAGTCATGGAGTGGCTGGCTGTTTCCTTTTCGGAAGAGGTAGTATTAGAGGGGGTAATCACGTGATAGTCATTCAAGATGGCGACGTCCATGCCGAGAAAGTCATTTTTCGCCGTTTTATACCCTTTATTACTTCTGTTTATTTTTTAAATGACGCTCACTTTCCAGCCATATCAGTAAAACGGTGATTAGCGTTTATTTCGTACTTAAATTCGCTTTATATCTCGACTTTACTCGGTGCAAATTTTCTTAGTGGAGCCCTAATTAGGTCATCCCGCTAAGAAATTTTGCACCGAGTAAAGTCGAGATATAAAGCGAGTATTACTATGAAATAAAAGCCAGTAACTTTCTTCCTAATATGACTGGAAAGTGAGCGGAATAAGAAAACATAATACAAGTAATAAAGGGACGAAAAAAACCTGCCTCGGCATGGATGTCGCCATCTTGTTTGTCACGTGATTACTCCCTCTGTAGTAACAACGACAAAAGATGACCCGAAGCGCACAGTCGACATGGTAATGCACATTATTATCATATAATTAAATTCACGACTAACCCAAACGAAACGATCAAAATCGAAAATCCACATATAAGACGACAGTTGAGGGTCGAGAACCTAATGTCGTCGATCTCAATAAACATTACGCATCTTCACCTTGTGACAATGCCTTATACGTTCTTTTGGATAGAGACCGACGATAGTTTTTTAGCATACGGTATTCTTTATCAAATAACATTCGTTCGATCCTCGTTATGTCCAACACGCTTATCTCGAAACACTGCTTATGTTAAAGTAAATCCCATGTCCCAACTTCGATCCTTCTTTATCCCATACTGATTTTGATTTTTACATTGTATATATCAAAGCGATTTTCTTGAAAATCTTTTATTGCCAACTAATTTCGAGATAATTTTCATGTAAGTATACATGATTTTACCTGTAAAATCAACACCTGTAACAGCCGTAAGGTGTGGAAAATAGGACCCCAATGGCACAAATCCGCAATTGCATAATCAATGTATTGTTGTAAAGGTGTGGCAGTGGGTTTCTGTGAAAGGTTATTGTTAACTTCATACATGACGGCTGGTAAATTTACCTCGTGTTACAATGCGTTTAAGGCCAAGTCTCACTATGATGCCGGCGGAGCCCCGGTGCGTGATCAGGCATCTACCTGGATGAACCGGGGCCCTACCGGGATGAACTGATGCTCCACCGGGATGAACTGTGGAAGACCGGGGGCAACCGGGGATCCACCGGGAAAGTATTAAAATGTTTAATACCTCCGGGATGAACCGGGAGTCATCGGGAACGACCGGCAACGACCGGCGTGGCACTGGGAACAACCGGGACTGCACCGGGAACAACCGGGACGGCACCGTAGCTACACCGGGGCCCAAAGAGACCCCGGCAGAGCTACGGCGAGCCTGGTGAATGCCGACAGAGTCCCGGTATAGCTACGGTACATAAGTAAACCGGCGCTTTGACGGTGCCGTCCCGGTTGTTCCCGGTGCAGTCCCGGTTGTTCCCGTACCAAGCCTGTCGTTGCCGGTCCTTACCGGTGACTCCCGGTTCATACCGGAGGTATTTAACATTTTAATACTTTCCCGGTGGAGCTCCGGTTGTCCCCGGTTAAACCGGGGCGTTGCCGAAGCTCTGCCGGTGTCTGATGCCGGTATAGCCCCGTTGAGTGCCGGCGTAGTGACGGTATAACGGGGCTCTGCCGGAACGCTGCCGGCTTTCACCGGGATAAACCAGTCCGGGGTTGACCGGGACTCTGCCGGGCTGTTGACCGGCTTCAACCGGGGCGGCACCGGGAAATAGTGTGACCGAGATAAAAAAAATCTAAGAATCATCCCGGTTCTCGCCTGTCGACCTGCGTTAGCAAACCGGTATGGACCGGGGCTTTACCAGCAATAGTGTGACTTGGGCTTTACTTTCGGTTTACCTTTTTCTGTTTTCGTCTGCGGGTTTCGTCGAATGTTTATCTCCAACTCCAGATATCCCCAACTATTTATTTTATGTCCTTACATCTACGAGATAATGAGAATAATCTATAATCAATATTAAATAATCTGACAATGGACAGATTTTGTTGGTGTGTTTATTCGTGATATCTTTCGCACAGGACTTTCTGTCACTGTAGATTTTGTCGGAATTATCAATTTGCCAGAAACCGGATTGAATGTAATATTTTTAGCATACTTTTTTATGTCGCCACCCATACTAATGAACGTGCGATTTCTGTATTGTACACCTGGTGCAGTGTCACAAGGCATCTCCCACATAAAGGAAACCTTTCCGTTTGGATGTTCATGCGCACAATGAAGCACGGCATCTTTTGCACTGGACAATGGCAGTCTGCAATAACTGCAAACTGCATGTAATATGTCCTCAAAATGATACAGAAACTTCGTTGAGTAACCTATACATTATATTTGTACTTCGTAGCACAACCAATACATACTCTGTGCGAAACCTATACATAAAGCGACTTGTAATTTCCTTCGAAACAAACCATTTGAATAATTAGAATATATGTTCGTAACCTGTTTTGTACTTTAAAATGTGAAATGTACTTTGAATCAAAGGAACCTGAAGTTTTATTCAATTTAAGTTACCGTAATTTTCTATTTTAACAGAATAACCACCTTATGCATTGCTTCAAATCAAAATATTTCGATAAATAAATGTAAATGTTGCAACTACACATGTGTTATTAGTTTGTTATTGAAAATAAGTACCTACCATTACTGGATGTTCCGTTCTCTAATCCACAAATACCAGAAAAGATGAAACTCGCCTGATTAAGTAGTGTATTTACACAATGTTTTCGTAGTAAAACATATACCCGACGTCGTAGCGAAACGGACTACGCTTATACCTCGTCAGCCCCCAGTGGGAGAGTGTATGTCGAAATGTCGAATTCTTTGAAAAATGGAACGTTGAAAAAGCTATAGCGCATTCAATTGGAAAGTTTACTTGCAGAAGAAATACGTCGTCGATTTTGTGTTGTAATTTACGTCGATGTGAGATGCGAAAACACACAGGCTAATCTTGATACGCAATTGCATTAAGCCCAGTTTTTACACAACGATGCTAAATGTTTCTTATTCGGCATATACCCCCTTACTGGCAATGAAGGTATGAAAACATGGTAAATCATGATAATAAAATGACTTGAAGTCATCATCGTCGTCCTTTGACTTGTCCGGCCATGAAAGCGAGTTTCATATCAATATGCGGAAAGAATCGAGCCCTTGACAAAAACGGGGCTTTATGCATGTGCGAAAAGTGTCGTGGCTGATAAGCCTGTGCAGTGGATTTTCGCTGAAACGAGACTTACTTTTAACGAAAAATACCATAAAAGCTGAAAGTGTAATCCCTGATTAGAATATGCAGACTCTTGGGACGACACTTTACGCACATGCATTAAGTAACGTTTTTTCCAGAGTGCGGCTCAATTACACCATATGGTTGAATTTTAAATCGGATTTTCTTTGACAGAGATAACGGAATTACATAAATTACATAATATGGTTGACACAAAAAGCAAAACAAGTTTAAAACAGAAAAAATATGGCCATTTTTACTTTTATGAAATACCAACTGACACGGTCATGCGAAAATGCGTCTTATGTCAATATACGGCCAGTTTAACTCCAGACCAGCCTGCGCATCCGCTAAGACTGATCAGACGCTTACCTGGCCGCTAATTAGACTACGGAACCTTTTTCTACGATGTATGGACTCTTCTGATATTTAAAAGCCAAGCCACTTCATACGTGAAAGTCCCGACGGAATGTTGTGCTACCACTGCCATGGAAAGCGACTCCTGGAAGAAAAAAATGCCCGCACAGTGCAGACATTTCCTGAAGATGGTGTGATTCAAAATCTTGATAGGAGAATGGAAGTTTTGGGCTTAAAAAATGATGGAAAATACGCAGAAGTACGATGTGCTTTTGAAGATTACCGGATTATCACTGTGCAATTAGGTAGTTTCGACAACGATTGACATGGTGACAGTACCCGTTTACTTTGTTTTTCTTAAATTGAAACCAGTGTTGTAGCTTGACAGGACTTCTTTATGAACTGGATCATTCCCAAAATACTCCTGAACCATGATGACACAGATGCACTGTATGAACCGTGCCACTCTACACACGATTCTGTGAACACCAGTCAACAGTAGCCACGAAAACCTACCAGCCCTAATTCCACGTCTTTCTAGAAGGAGTGGTCAGCTATAAAGCAATTGTAGAAAAGATCGTCCTGATTATGCAATCTTTATAGATATTTCAAATGCAAGTGCAAGTTGCGATTGTGCTAACTGCGGCAGATAAGACACCTGGTTTTGTTGGCATTGCGCCGTGTATAATCAAGAGATGGCCGACGAACATAGTATTTGGTACTGCCCGCATTGTGTAAGAGAATGTGACTTTGTTAAAAAAATATTGTGATATCTTTACAATTAGCACTGTTAACTGTGGCCATACCTTAATACTAAGTATTGGAGTAACTCCAATTACACATTTCACATTGAAGACTCTACAATAAATGAAATATATTGTCAATGTAAGGTTCTGTGTATTTATCAATGATCCATTATCACTCAATCCATAATGTCAAACATGGTTTGACAGTGTATCAGCGTATGAAATATCATATACAATAACCTACAATCATTACTTTCATAAGCGTGATGCAATTGCTCATTAGATTTTCATATTTATCAATGCCTGTTATTTTATATGAAAAATATTTGTTTACATTAATTTGATACTCTCTGTATGCAGGTCTCTTGTAATTGGTACATGTATTAAATATTAACATACATCACCTTCATAGTTGCGGTACACATTATTCGTTCACATATTATATGTTCACAAGCCTCAAGAACCTGGGTACAAACGAAAATTTCTGATAATACGTTCTGGAAAAATCCCCATCACTATCTTGTATTTAAAGAAATTTACCTAAATTTTCGAAATAAAGAATGGAATCTTAACACATTTCTATATAACGTGGACATTTATGAATTAAACCTGTCATTATATTAAAAAAAGAATGTTTGAGCTCCAAAATAACAGCCCCATAACAAACAAAAGAATGTAGTACTGGGCCCGTATACGTAAAGAAACTAAAATTAAACATTAAACATGTGAATATGTTTAAATTCTTTAAGCATCCAGATAGTTCTTTTACGTAAGTTTCCTGTTCGTCTAGCATATTTAAAATGTTCACCTTAAGCGCCTTTTAGCGGATTTGTGGATATGGTACTAGTAATATAATATTATTGACGCCATACACAAACACAAACTATTTCATTATCTCATCCCGAATTAATGAATGTAGAATTTTTGTGTAGTTTCTAACAATGTTTGAAAGGATATCAATAAGAATTTAAAGATATTATTAACAGCAGCAATGCATTTTTTTAAACAACTCAACATTTCGAATTCCTAATTCTGTTTTACTTTTGTTTCTAAATTTTAATACCAATTAATATGTATAACAACAAGTATCAGGATGCAAACTAGACATTGTTTACAATATAACATTTCATTTGTATGCCCTGTTGTAAATATAAGCAAAGTGTGATGGCAAATCCTAAACAATTTTAACATACACTATGAAGGTAATAATTGCAATCTGTCAAACAATCGAATGCATAAACGTTCACCGTAATTTTATCTAGCATGTCTTATTTTGTAGACTTCGTCATTGTTTTTATGTCAGCCAACTCTAAACTTGGCGTACAAATACATTTGTACTAGGTCTTATTAACGGGGGTGTTGAAAATGTGTTAAGTATGCACAAGTCATGCATGTTCAATCTGATAACGCGTTCTTACACATTTCTACATTTCTTAGCCAAAACACTATCCCCTTCACTGAGGTCCCTGATTGATTGCGCACTTTAAAGGGATATGTTCTTGTCGGAAGCACGTATTCTCTTGTCATGGAAACCAACTCCACTATCAGAAAGGGTAAAGTCTTATCAGAATTTTCAAAATGTCGTGATGTTTGTAATTCGATTTGTTCTGCATTCTGACTTACAGATTAGATGCTCTCTGCACTATCATAACTGTCAAAGGCATGTTAAATTCGCCTGTTACTGGTCTCCCTTTCATAAACTGATTAATTTTCGTTAGTTATCACAAGCTTCCTTCTTTGAATGTCGCCTGTAGTTGCATAGTTACTTTGTGACACTTTGTCCTGAATGCTGTCCCTTTTGCCTAAGCAGTCCAACTAAATGTAGCCGGCGCTTTGGCCTTGCATATCGATACGTTAATGAAGCATCTTTGGTCCTGTTGCTTGAAGATGACTTCCTCGGACACGCCACTGGACTGCTTACATTGAACGACTGCTTGATTTCGTACTGACTTCTTAGTATTGGACATCTAAGTGCTATGGTTCTGTATCAAAACCGTTATCGTTATCTTTAAACCAACTTTATTCCTCTATGATTACATACCAGCATCGGCAAATTCACATGCCGGCTTAAACCGCAGAGGCTTTGTCGTTTTCGTCAACATATGTCTTAGAACCGTTTTCTATCACGGTTTACCCGACTATTTCCTCGAACCAGATTCTCCTTTGACTTTGACACCATCTTGCTTTCACTGCAAACATGAATTCTCCTATCCCTATGTACGGTAGCCATCCCTTGCTCCGTCATGGTTTCACGCATGTTGAACGATACGGGCCCGCAAGTACGTTTTAATGCTTTACTCTCGTCGTGAATGACACCGTTTGCTACATTAATTGTACTTCCAATGTTTTTCATTAAGTGATTAAAGTGATGTTATGATTTTACAATCTACTTCAGCTGCACAAGATCGAATGCGTAGCATTCCATGCCAGTAACCTAAGTGATCAAGTTCCTGCCTCAGTTGTTTTGGAGCTTGTCCCATACCAGGTACAACAACAGTGTCATCGCGGCATCAGTATCCTCTAGTGCCGATACGTTCCTCCGAAGCACTAAACCTAGAGAACGAGTCCGCAATAGCGTTTGGTCTGTCGTTGTTTAAGCTCTACTGGCTTCCTTGAAGAGGACATCCTTTTCCTGTGTTTCCTTTACCGGCTATTAGGACTTGTCTTTTCAGGGGCTTTTTTGAACCGTATAGATAGCATCTTCGGTCTTTTTAACTCGTGTACGCCTATACGCAGGGCCTGAATTTCCAAACTTTCTCATCAGCTCTAATTTTAGCTCAAGCCTTTCTTCCATAATACAGTAGACTCTCTGTAAACCGGACGGTCTCGGGACCGGCTTGATCGTCCGGTTTTCAGAGAGTTCCGGTTTACCAAGAGTTTGCATATTGCCGAAATATACATGGTATGCATTGTGTACAGAATCACATAAAAATAAAACAAACCATATCCATTTACATGTACCATGTGATAAATGTACGCAGGTACTGATGATGTTAATTGCATTCTTTAAAAATGTGTTTTTAATCGATTAAAAGCAAAAAATATTCCATACCGACTTGTTTTGATTAATCCCAAAGTGAGCGTGGAGCTTTATACATGTACGTACGTGGCATTTGTCATATCGGCGAGTGACGACACAAATAAGATTGTTGTAGATACACGATTTATTATCATTAAACATACACACAAGCAAACAACAGCGTCATAATTATTTTTTTAAGATAGTTTTTAAGATATTCATACTCTCAAAACCTACTTATTCTTGAAGTTAACGATTTCACGAAAAAGTCCAAGATCACTCTTTGCTTGAAAGCACATTTCTCCTTTATGTTAAAAATAACATTTTAAAATAACCGAGAAGATCACAAGAAAGTGATCGTCGCAACGGCATGCATTATTTTTTTAATTAAATTGTTTATCATAGGCGATAATAAATAATTAATAAGACGATCGAGTCAATCACTTGTTGGTGTTAACGCGAGTCTATTATAGACATTCACAGTTTGTTTTACATTAATCGGAATCCCATAGCGCGGTAACGACTTGACACCTTTATGGTATGTTTAATCCGATTATCGATAATTGTGCGAGCAAAATGTGTGACACCGCACTCGCTGTGCTGACTAGGTATTGTTATTTTCACGCCTCGGGCATCTTGAGAATTTAGACCGTCCGGTATACTCAATGTATTTTACGTTGCAAATGACCAAATTTACGGAGATACCCGTCCGGTTTCCGGTTTTCAGAGAGTTCGGTTTATTCAACATTTTTTAACAAAGAAATAGAAGGAGAAAATACGGGACTGGACCGACCGTCCGGAATCGGAAGAGTTCCGGTATTCAGAGAGTCCGGTATTGGCAGAGTCTACTGTATCATTCTTCTCAATATGCGTTGACGAGGAAGAACAACCTTCTGACAATGCAGATATATTACCCTGAAACACTGTGACTTCAGCCTTTAATTAAGGCCTTCTCCGCATAGTGACATTTGCGTCAGAAAGGTCTTTCCTAAAGTCGTAATTTCGTCGTTGCGAGGCCCATGTCGATTATCAGGATACTGCGCATCATGTGAAATTTTGAAACGCAGGTATAACATCGTCGCTAAATGGCACTCGACTTTGATCCATGACTCCTTAGGCCGTTTTTCAAACATATGAGCCATCATTTAAAGCAGATCAATCTGCTTCATTGATGTATCGGCATCTGTTACTGCCACATGACCGTCGGACTACACCCTTTCTGCTCGATTGAAGGCTGCGAGCTCCGCGGCGTGCCTGGAGGCATCATTGAGGCTAACGGATGTGCAACCTCAGGTCTTGACCATGAAGAACATCAAGAAACTGCTCTTTAGCTAATAAGTCTTTAAGATCCGCAGCCGGGTATGCAAGGTATGTTAACTTTCGAATGCCTTGTCCTAGCTCTTCAAGCGTCTCCGAAGTTTTCTGTCTGCGGTCATGTAACAGCACTCTGTAGAGTTCCGTCCGGCAAGGATTCGCAAAACGCTCTTCCAATACCTGCAACAGTGAGCCGTTATCCCTGGCAATCTATGCCAGTTTTCCATTTACTTGAGCATGGCCACGCAACATCACTACCAAGTGCAATCCATTGTCGTTGTAGTCCAATTGATTGATCTCAGCGCATGTTTATATTGTGTGTTTTTTTCTATCTGTGACATTTTCCGCAATTGGTTCGGGTCTATTTTCTTTTTATCACGAACATGAGTCGACAAATCAGTCCGCATGTTGTCTCACTTTAATAACTCCAGTTATTTTCCCAACTCAACTTTTCAACTTTTGCTGCGATGGCCGCATTGTAGCGCCTCATCGCCTCCATTTCTTCAAAAGAAGTGATTTAATAGCTTCGCCTTTGTCAGCCATTTTTAGGCCTGGGCTGAGATAGTGATATTCAATTAAGCTGTAACAATTTTGTCCACCAAGGCCCTATATGAAGCTTCCGCACTCCCTCGTACGATTCCCGAAGACTCCAACCCTCTTACGAAACTCTTAACTTTCAACAGGAACTCTCTGCAACCCGGGAAGCACCGTTTGAACCTTGCAGCTAACGCAGACGCCCAAATGCCTATTTATATGTGTCTTTTTCGAAGTTTAAGATGTCCTTCTGCGCCTGATGCTGAATTATGTGTGGTGACCACTATTTAGGGACTACTAACCAAACTGCTTCTGGGAACGGGGATTGCACCCGAGTCGCCGAGGTATGAAGCGCGTGTTCAACCACTGTGACTGCTTATCAAATTAAATATCTGCATATCCAGGCGAACAAAGAGCAACCTAGCCAGTGCGTCAGTAAATCTCGACAGTAAATACATTTGCGAATGCCCATTCAAATGACGAAGATAACCCATCATGTGTTTCTCTTCCACTAACACGGAAACAAACCGAATAAGTAGCGATTTCATATTAATAAAACGATATAAAACTGCTAAATAAATTACAACAAATCAGAATATTCAAAATTTATGCAGAATGGTATAGGTAATGATAATATTACAGTGAAGAAGAATGGTATAGGTAATGATAGTATTACAGTGAAGAAACCCCAAAACTTTTCGCTACAATTGCTTTTGGCGCATGTGATTAATAAGCTGTGTTCGTGATTTTTTTTATTGATTTTTTTGATAATAATGTTTAGAATTAATAAGAAAGACAAGAACAAATTATAAATTCAACACACAAGTGATAAGTTTAAACATATTTTGGTTGAAAAAATTGGATAATTGCACTTGATAATGAAAAGTTTCCGCAATGAATGTTTAGACAATCTTTAATTAAATAATTACTAATTCATTTACCTCCAACAAAATTGTATAAGTTTGATGGTGTATGATAATTTAAATTATTTGAATTTTCAAGATCTTTTGTTTGTTCTGGGACTGCCATCCATTGTTTCTCTTAAACAAGTACTTACAAACACGTCAATACCTCCATCAATTAATGTGTAAAATTGAACGCACATACTTTCAATAAAAACAGACTCCTCTTATTAATTGATATTTAAAACTTCTAAAGCAGGTATAAGAACCTACGCTCTTATGTTTCGCGCCACGACGTCACGTGCATTTACGCGTTTTACGTCATATTATAAACGTCATAACGACCACACCCCCGGAAATCCGATATGCTGTGAGAAGTTGGATGTGCTAGAAGAAGTACCTATAGATTTCGATGCATTTCGGTAGGGTAAGTATATCCAGTTTTATAATTGTTTAAAGGCATTTTTGAATTAAACTGTATTTTTTTGTATACAAATGAGGTATTACCATGTATGTTAGAAAAATCCTGGTTATTAATATTCTGGATTTATTGAAATATGGCTATTTAAAGTCGACGATGCAGGGATTTGTCCCATATTTAGCCCTTTGTTTACAAATTTCTTTAAATGTATGCCAGTGAAAAAGTTTTTGCACCGACAATTATATTAATCAATGTCCCCGAGTAACATATCCGCCAGGGTTTCTTAAAAAAATTCGTATTGATGGAAAAATTCGACTTTACATTCAACATGTAAATGAAAAAAAGATATGACATGGTGCTGTACAAAGATGTCGCGATATGACATGAGTGCAGTTCTTTTATAAACTTAAAAGCTCACTATTACAGCTGATTTATGCCCACTCTGATGCATTGTAGATTATTTTCATTGAACTTTGAGGTTTTATAATTATATCCGTTCTGAAGCTAAGTTAATTTCTAGCTTATTTGTATCTTTTTTTATTGTTTGAAAATCTCTAAGGATTGCGATATTTCCGAATTCCATACGGCGTGTTTGGGTTTAGTATTTCTTGGCTTTTTCCTTTCACCCTGCACTTCATGGGCTGCATGGCACATAATGTCAAAAATTTCAGTAGCTGATTTTTCTACCGGTTGATTCATACCTGATCCAACACTATCAAGCTTTGAAGCAACAAGATCAGCATAGGTTTGTTTGTCAATTTTGCCCCACTTTACACTAGCCACAGAAATCGATTTAGCCTTATTACAATCACCTGGTTTTACGATCAGCTCGAGTTTTATAGTAACTCTGATTGGCACATGGTCAGAGACATTTGACACTACTGGAAGAACTTCTTTTCGTTTTCGTCGCTAGAAAGTAATCTATTTCAGATTTAGACGCCCCATTTGAAGAACGTAGAGCCTACACAAGTATATTCTAATTGAAACTCATCTATGGAATTGTTAAAGGGATCTTTTCACGCTTTGGTAAATTGACAAAATTGAAAAAAGTTGTTTCAGATTCGTAAGTTTTCGTTTTAGTTATGATATTTGTCAGGAAACAGTAATACTGAACATTAACCATGCTCTAATATAGCCATTATATGCATCTTTTGACGATTTTAAAACCTAAAAATTATAAAGCGTTGCAACGCGAAACGATTGAATAATTTGGAGAGTTCTGTTTTTGTCGTTAAATTTTGTGAAACTTTGAAGATTGCTTATATAAGGTATAAAATACATCAAGAATGTGTACTCGGCGGAATAGCTCAGTAGGCTAAAGCGTTTTTACTTCAGGATCTGGCAGGACTCCAGGGGTCCAGATGGCAATGTTCTTTTCCTTTTTTTAATTTTTTTCTTGATTTTTTACTGGAGCTTTTACGATCCAATGTTTACATTTATCAATATAAAGCATTTAATGAATAAGTTAAAAAAATGCCAAAATCTGTGAAAAGGCCCCTTTAATGTTTTCTATCGGAGGTTAGTGCTCTAAGGTCTATATTTAAGTCGCCACCTATAAGAATATAGTGAGTTTCTAAACTTAGAGACAATCTAAAAAAAATCATCAATAACGCCACAAAAGTCATCAACACTAGTACTGTACCCCCGACATGGCATGTACACACACACAATGGGTGTTTTCATCTTGCAACGATTTCTGTCTCAAATTTCCACACATTGAATTCTTTCCGAACATTCATGGAGAGTGTTGACGAAACTACTTATGGATTTGTCCCACGGTATGGCCACTCCACCATATCCACGGGGTAATTGAATAGGTAACAGAACATCTTTATAGTCTTTACCTACAAAGTCTAATTGATCAGTTATTTCACCCAGGAGAGAAATTTGAATTTGGAAAAGCCAGTGTTCTTGTAGTAATATTATTTGGCATTTTTTGACATTTCTAGGATAGCATGTGTGGATGCCTTCATATCTTTACAGTTAAACGAGCCCACTCGCAATAACATGTGGTCATTGTTTGCTAAAACTTCAGATCTGATTTTGTTCCGAAAATGCCCAAAACCGAATGATGATAATGCGTGGAAGTCCACATGATGGTGATGGGTGAAGGTTGTACAGGGTGATACCGGCTGGGCCGAATAACGATCGTCGCCAATCGAGATACATCGAGTATCTCCGGAATCCTCTGCATGATAACTTGTTAAGTAGGCTAGATCGTCTGCTGATACAGAGCGTAATAATGGTTGATGTTATCTGCAGACGTGCATAACAGATCGTATAGAGGTTACAATACACTAAAGACTTTTGGTGTTCAATGCTATACCCTCTAAAAACAAAATCTTCATTGATTTGAAGACACAATTCTCTGTACGAGCACTTGCCATGACTTTATTTTTGAATATTTCTGTGTTCATGTGGTAGGGAAAACATTGTTGTATACTACAAATTCCCTGTTTTGCTTTTAGGTTGGAGACTACATAAGACTTTGACAGTTGGCGGGAAACCATCATCAACTGGAGAGATGCCGGTAAAAAGATGGCCATAAAACAGTGACCGCTGATTCGCATTGAGTTCTTTCTTACATATTGGATGACCTATGTTTTTTATTGTTTAAATCATTGCGGCTTGGAATGCTCTTTAAGAAAAGGTATGGTTATGGGGGTGTCTACGCGCAAAAGTTTGACTTTATTTTTTGTTAAAGTTATTGCTTTTACATTGAATTTGTGCAGGAAATCTTTTGGTATGTTGTGACCTAAACTAACTTATGATAAAAATGAAATGTCATCTGCAAGTGCAAAATATGACTGGGAAAGCAGATTTTTGGTCATTTCTTAGCAAAAGGGAAGAAAATAAGTGCATTAATTGCATGAATTCAGATTATTTGACCTGGAATAGTTGTTTTTCAAGTTGACCCCCCACCCTTATATAGTGGAATAAGGGCTAAATTGCTTTCCGACTTGAATTCAACCGCATATTGGTTGACCGTGTCGCGTTAATGTGTTACATGAAGTTAGAATTCAACGCCAGGGACTTTGTGATCGAGTAACGCAGCTAAAGCTTTTGCGAAAAGCATGAACATTCAAACAGAGCCCCATTTCACCGACATGGAATGGCAGGCATTTTACAGTATGGACAGTGCAGCAGATGCTTAACTAAGCCAGCCTTCATATTTAGTACAATCAGGAATTTAGCAAGCTTTATCACTTCATATTATTCATAAAAGTACACTTAAAATACATAAATGCATGTTTTTGTTTCATTTTTTTTATCTTTTTCTATTGGGTATTTTGACTTTTTCAGGTAGAGGAATGTCTTCGACTAAGTCAAGGGCCACTGGATAAGGGTTGTTGATGGCAAAACAGGTAATAATATCATTTTGTTATCATGTACACAAGCAAATAAGCATATGTATGATGCTTTAGGTGTGAAAGACTGTCATAATCAGGTTTGTGGTCACTCACACCCTTGCCGTCATGTAATTTTCCTCGCAGTTTGTATTGATAGTTCCGGGTCCTGACATGTAAAGCTCGTGCTTTGTTGGCAGCTGAAGTTGGCACTTAACAGGTTTATCCTTGTTCCTGAGCATGTATGCAGTGCAGCTGAGTTGATTTGCTACTTGTAACCCTACAATTAGCTTGTTTTTGGTATTGTTTTCTCACAATAAGCTTATATTCATGGTTCCGGCTTAAAAGGGTGTCGCGCCTTACTTAAACATAGGATTGTTATAGCAAGTATCCCCTTCATCATTTACCTTAGAGGGATTATTTTGACAAAATTTGGCACTTTCAGCAACTTGTTTTGTTTTTTATTTGGTACATGCTTCTCTCATTCAGTGATTTAATGACAGTATTGTCCTTATTCATTTTTCTTTGCATAGAAAGGTGACATGAATCATTGATATTTGTTGTGTTGAGAATTCTGCAGGAAGCTGTGTCCCCAAAAGAAGTACTAGAAACCCCTTTCAGCACACTGCCTTGATCTGAACTGCCTTTCTACCCCTGTTACTACATGGAACATCATTGCTAAGCTTATAATGCTTGCCTAAATATGTGTATTTTGTTCAATTTAACTTTTCCTTCCAGCTTAACCCCCCCCCCACAAATGAGCATTGTATTCTTTCGCTTGGTTACAAACTCCCATTTGGACCAGATTGCCACCATAAAAATAGCCTAAAGTACTTATTTTGTGTCCAAAATATGAAAATTTGTATTGTCTTGAACCTCTAAATGAGAGCTGGCAATGCATATTGACCATCTGCTGCAGTTAAAAGGCACCCATGACATTATATGCTAGAATATTTCATTGGCGGCTGGTAAATAAATGGGCACCGATCGACAATGCGCTTTCAAGATTTTACACTTTTATTGGTGTGAAATAACAAGTTATTGGAAGCTTATTGAATTCTACACTTCAAAGTATCTTTGATCTCTCATTTGACTAATTAGTTTATTGTCTTGGATGAAATTGGATTGTTTTTGCTTTGAAATTGGCATTTTTGGGATGATTAAAAAAAAACACACACAAAAAGACATTATCAAAACTGCTTAGAGTGAAATATCTAACAAATTCATTCTTTCCCCACCACACATTAGCCCCCACTTGCATGTCTATTTGGTTTGTTTTGGTATTTTATTGCAGATATTGAACACAACAGCTTTAAATCTTAAAGGGGCAGTTAAGCTTTAACAGGCCTAATATCGCCTTGTTCGGACTGAAAACACCCGCGTGTGAAAATATGATACAGAATGGCCAAACGGACAGCTAATCCAGCCAAACTTAATATATTGGTGCAATATGGATGGGAAGATAATAATATGAAAGAAAAACACATTTCAGTCAAATAAATTTCTCTTATAGGTTACAATACACTAAAGACTTTTGGTGTTCAATGCTATACCCTCTAAAAACAAAATCTTCATTGATTTGAAGACACAATTCTCTGTACGAGCACTTGCCATGACTTTATTTTTGAATATTTCTGTGTTCATGTGGTAGGGAAAACATTGTTGTATACTACAAATTCCCTGTTTTGCTTTTAGGTTGGAGACTACATAAGACTTTGACAGTTGGCGGGAAACCATCATCAACTGGAGAGATGCCGGTAAAAAGATGGCCATAAAACAGTGACCGCTGATTCGCATTGAGTTCTTTCTTACATATTGGATGACCTATGTTTTTTATTGTTTAAATCATTGCGGCTTGGAATGCTCTTTAAGAAAAGGTATGGTTATGGGGGTGTCTACGCGCAAAAGTTTGACTTTATTTTTTGTTAAAGTTATTGCTTTTACATTGAATTTGTGCAGGAAATCTTTTGGTATGTTGTGACCTAAACTAACTTATGATAAAAATGAAATGTCATCTGCAAGTGCAAAATATGACTGGGAAAGCAGATTTTGGTCATTTCTTAGGCAAAAGGGAAGAAAATAAGTGCATTAATTGCATGAATTCAGATTATTTGACCTGGAATAGTTGTTTTTCAAGTTGACCCCCCACCCTTATATAGTGGAATAAGGGCTAAATTGCTTTCCCGACTTGAATTCAACCGCATATTGGTTGACCGTGTCGCGTTAATGTGTTACATGAAGTTAGAATTCAACGCCAGGGACTTTGTGATCGAGTAACGCAGCTAAAGCTTTTGCGAAAAGCATGAACATTCAAACAGAGCCCCATTTCACCGACATGGAATGGCAGGCATTTTACAGTATGGACAGTGCAGCAGATGCTTAACTAAGCCAGCCTTCATATTTAGTACAATCAGGAATTTAGCAAGCTTTATCACTTCATATTATTCATAAAAGTACACTTAAAATACATAAATGCATGTTTTTGTTTCATTTTTTTATCTTTTTCTATTGGGTATTTTGACTTTTTCAGGTAGAGGAATGTCTTCGACTAAGTCAAGGGCCAACTGGATAAGGGTTGTTGATGGCAAAACAGGTAATAATATCATTTTGTTATCATGTACACAAGCAAATAAGCATATGTATGATGCTTTAGGTGTGAGAAGACTGTCAAACTTAGGTTTGTGGTCACTCACACCCTTGCCGTCATGTAATTTTCCTCGCAGAGTTTGTATTTGATAGTTCCGGGTCCTGACATGTAAAGCTCGTGCTTTGTTGGCAGCTGAAGTTGGCACTTAACAGGTTTATCCTGTTCCCCATGTATGCAGTGCAAGAGTGCAGCTGAGTTGATTTGCTACTTGTAACCCTACAATTAGCTTGTTTTTGGTATTGTTTTCTCACATAAGCTATATCATGGTTGCCGGCTTAAAAGGGTGTCGCGCGCTTACTTAAACATAGGATTGTTATAGCAAGTATCCCCTTTCCATTTACCTTAGAGGGATTATTTTGACCAAAATTTGGCACTTTCAGCAACTTGTTTGTTTTTTATTTGGTACATGCTTCTCTCATTCAGTGATTTAATGACAGTATTGTCCTTATTCATTTTTCTTTGCATAGAAAGGTGACATGAATCATTGATATTTGTTGTGTTGAGAATTCTGAGAAGCTGGTTCCCAAAAGAATACTAGAAACCCCTTTAAGCACACACTGCCTTGATCTGAACTGCCTTTCTAACCCCTGTACTACATGGAACATCATTGCTAAGCTTATAATGCTTGCCTAAATATGTGTATGTTGTCAATTAACTTTTCCTTCCAGCTTAACCCCCCCCACAAATGAGCATTGTATTCTTTCGCTTGGTTACAAACTCCCATTTGGACCAGATTGCCACCATAAAAATAGCCTAAAGTACTTATTTTTGTGTCCAAAATATGAAAATTTGTATTGTCTTGAACTCTAAATGAGAGCTGGCAATGCATATTGACCATCTGCTGCAGTTAAAAGGCACCCATGACATTATATGCTAGAATATTCATTGGCGGCTGGTAATAAATGGGCACCGATCGACAATGCGCTTTCAGATTTACACTTTTATTGGTGTGAAATAACAAGTTATTGAAGCTTATATGAATTCTACACTTCAAAGTATATTTGATCTCTCATTTTGACTAATTAGTTTATTGTCTTGGATGAAATTGGATTGTTTTTGCTTTGAAATTGGCATTTTTGGATGATTAAAAAAAACACACACACAAAAGACATTATCAAAAACTGCTTAGAGTGAAAATATCTACTACAAATTCATTCTTCCCCACCACACATTGCCCCACTTGCATGTCTATTTGGTTTGTTTTGGTATTTTATTGCAGATATTGAACACAACAGCTTTAAATCTTAAAGGGGCAGTTAAGCTTTAACAGGCCTAATATAGCCTTGGTTCGGACTGAAAAAACACCCGCGTGTGTGAACAATATGATACAGAATGCCAAACGGACAGCTAATCCAGCCCCAACTTAATATATTGTGCAATATGGATGGGAAGATAATAATATGAGAGAAAAACACATTTCAGTCAAAATAAATTTCTCTTATAAGTACAATACACTAAAGACTTTTGGTGTTCAATGCTATACCCTCAAAAAACAAAATCTTCATTGATTTGAAGACACAATTCTCTGTAACGAAGCACTTGCCATGACTTTATTTGAATATTTCTGTGTTCATGTGGTGGTAGGGAAAACATTGTTGT